>NC_137046.1:39057103-39059603 GCF_032717465.1 Coenobita brevimanus
TATATCTCACTCTTTCATCGTCACCGCCCCACCCCATCTTCACCCAATCAGTCTTAGACTTTCACTCGTCTCTTCCCCATTTTTCATCGCCCCTTCCTATTTCCTCACCACTCATTCACTTTTCGCTCATCCCTCATTACCTTTCTCTCAATTTTCTCTTACACCTCACTCACTTTTCTCTCACACCTCACTCACTTTTCCCTGACATCTCATTGTTTGTCCCTTCATGTCTCACTACTTTTCTCTCATCTCTCGCTCACACACTTTTCCACAATTTTCCCCCACTGCCCCTTCACTTTCCCCTTACCTCTCCCTCACTTTCCTCTCACCTCTCACTCATTTTTTCCTCGCCCCTCACTCGCCTTTTCCCTGCCTTTCACTCACTTTTATCATTCCTCATCATCCATCTATTCACTCCAGGACGAGCAGTGGCGTCACCAGGGGGGGGGCTAGGGAGGGGCTTAGCCCCCCCAAATCAAGGACTCAGACCCCCCCAAAATTGTAGCCCCCCAAAATAATAATAATAAAAAATCAACAGCTTACATAGTATGCTTGCAGCTCGGCATTGACCCACCTAACTTTCCCCCAACCCCCTAAAGCCAATCCACTTTTATTCGTGCATCCATATTAGTTTAATACAATATTATTTATAGCTATATAATGTGATTAGTTATTCACAATTTATGTAAACCTATGACTCAAATCGTAATAGTTATAATATATTAGTTTCCCATATACTTTTTCCAAGCTTGGTTTTCTTTGAAATATATTTATTGCACAAAATGCAATAATGTATTACAGTTATCAGATTTATTATATATTTACAATATATAATATGGTATATATTAATCACGGAGCTTTAAAATTGGATTATGCAGTCTAAAATATCTGATCTATGAAATTTTTCACAAGTTCGAATGTTCAGAGTATCGGAACTCGGAATGTTTGTTTACATTGAGAAGTGTCTGTGAACTGTGACTAATCCTGTGTTGTTTTCGGTTTTATTTGAATGTATTGGTTTCAGTGGCTGTATAGACGTTACTAAGTTCCGGTGTATTGCTAGCCACAGATATGAGACCTAGCCTATACTCTATACAGAGTCAGCAGTACTTAGTTGGTTTAGTCGACACTCGACTATCAGAACTGAATGTCATTTCCCTTTTATAGGCTATTCTACAATAATACATTTGCGGATCTCAGCCAGCAGCCACTCAAGTGATGAAAAAGTCATCTAAAAATCCTCAGGGACAGGGTGACATAAGGAAATTCTTTCGCACCCGCACCTCCAAAGATGACTCAGATGAGTGCCAAGAAAAAGTGGCTGTTATTGGGAATGAGGTGCCAGAAGCAACCCCAGATAACCCCAAAGCTGAACCCATTCAGACATGTGTAAGTAGCCCTATATCAAACTATTTCAGTAGTCATTTTATGAAGCTTAGGCCAGGATTTTTTTTTATTGATTTATTTTTAAATTGGCTAGGCCTAGGCTATTTCTCATTGTTGCAAATATATTGTCCTAAACGTACAGAGTGGGAAAGTAGGCTAAAACTCTCTCTCTGCAATGAACTGCAATTTTAGTTTACATTCACTGATAGGTAATACTGTGAAATAAATGAAAAAAAAAAAAAACATCCACATTGCATTATGTCACTGTATGGGAGGATATCAGTTTTTATAGAATACATTTTTTTTTTGTAATTTTGTTTTATCAAAATGGTTTTATAATGTAATTGCTTTATGAATTGGAGTTACTTGTTATAGAATAATATTTTATAATTTTTGTTTTTTTGAGAATGGCTTTGTTTTCCTATCACAGTACCGGTAATGGAAGATAAATCTTGGCAATTATATCTATATATATACATTGAATAAAGAGCTTCTTTGAATTATCAAATTTAATATGTTATGACTAAGAAACCGTTATAATACCACATACTTCTAGCAGTTGAAGAAAAACTATTATTTACAAAAAAGCCTTATACAATTACCTTGTACACGTTATACCATTACTGATGCCTGGTATTAGGCCCATCAATATTCATGTGTCCTATAAGTTTCTTATTAATAACCTATGAGACTTTATTTTACTTTTTCTTTATCTATAGGCCTCAAAAATGCCCCTAAAGCTGCTCAATTTCCGAAAAATTTTCCGGGGGGGCTTACAGCGCCCCCCCGTACCCCCCACCTGCATAGGCTCGCTTTGCTCACCCCCCCCCCCTTCTACATACACCAGGGCTACAGCTCCCCCAAAATCTAACCCCTGGTGACGCCACTGAGGACGAGGTGGAGATGTGGAAGATGACAGGGTTGACAGATGAAGAACTATAAAAATATATGTCTGACATTGACAGTGACACAATACAAACTCAATTAAATACGGAAATAGGATGGACTGAAAGGGTAAACGACAGGAAAAACATAAGAGTGACAGGGAAGGTGTGGGGGTGGCAGGGAAGGTTTGGGGGTGACTGGAATGGTGTGGGGATGATGGAAGGTTTCA
>NC_137046.1:39062103-39087103 GCF_032717465.1 Coenobita brevimanus
TTCTTCTTGGCCTTTTTCTTCCACTTTACCTAATTTTTCTATACCTTAATCCAGAAATTCTCCATCCATTCTCTCCTTCCCTCATCATTTTCTTTCCTGTTCTCCTATTCTCTGCTACTGTCTCCTCTTTTTCTCCTTTCATTATGTTTCTTCTTGATCCGCCAGTTCACTAAACTCGTACTTTTTTTTTTTGTACTAAGACCTTTTTTCCTCCTCCACCTTTCGTCTTTTTTCATATTTTCACTTTCTTCTCACTTCCTTTCTCCTTCACCCCTCCTTATCTTCAATATTCTTTTTTTCTCCTTCTTGACTTCTGTGTCGTGTTTTTCCTCTCCTTTCCTTTTCTTTCATCGCCTCATTCATCTCTCTCCTCCACTCCATCATTTCCCTTTACACTCTTCTTCTCTCTGTCGCTTTCTGGCTGTCTTTTCCTCTTTAGCCGTAATCTCGTATCTCCATTCTTTCTATTTCTTGTGTTCTTTTCCTCATATTCTTCACTCTCTTTCTTCTTTCCGTAAACCTTGCTTCTTCCCTTCCTATCTTCCCCATACATCCTGCTTTGAAATCCTTCTCTTGTCCTTCCTCAAGCCTTTGTTATATTTTTCACTCCTCGTCCTCTCTCCTACCTATACTTAATTTTTACAATCCCCCTTTCCTTCCTTTATCTCTTTTACCCATTCTCACTTTCATATTCACGACTTTGATCTTATCGCTCTTTTTCTTTGTCCTTATTCTTTTCTCATCACTACAATTTTCGTTTTCCATTCTTTCTCCCCTATCCTCCCTCAGTTCTTATTTCCATCTCTCTCTCATCTTTCTTCTCTTATCACACTTTTGTCTATGACCTCACTTCGTTTTCCTTTACCTTCCTTTTATTACTTTTCAAGCAACATTTTTTTTTTTTATCTCCCTTCCTTTCCTTCACATCCTTCCCTCCCTCCATCTCTCCCTCTTTCCTTCCTTCTTTCTTTCCTTCCTTCCTTCCTTCTTTTTTTTTCTTTTCCCCCTTTTTTCATCCTAGCCTTGCGTCCCTCCTTCCTAATTATTCATCCACCAGCTGCCGGGCAATTGAGACATTCACCCCAACTTCCATCATTATAGCTACCATCTTTACCATCTACCTGTATTTATAGATTACATTTATTTTTTTTCTCTTCGTTTTCATACCCCATTATCATCACCTCCATGTTTTCTTTCTCTTACTATCGTCTTTACTATCAGTGGCATTTTCACTGTTAAATTACTTTCACCTCTCTTCGTTTACTGTATTTCTCCATCATCGTCTTCATCACCACCACCACCACAGTCATCATCCATTTCTTTCTTACCTTACTGACTCCGTTTCTCGTCATGCTTCTTATCATCATCATCATCATCTTCACTCTTACCTACTCCCTTCATCATCTTGATCATTGTTATTATAATCATCTGCCATCACCTCGTCATTCTCACAGAAACCTTCATCGTAACCTTAATCGTCATAAGCATCGTCGCGATCATCGTCACCATCACCGTCACCAACATCGTTAAGATAATTATCACCAGCATCACCATCATCATCGCTATCTTTATCATCTTCATCACCATCGTCATCTACATTGTGACCATCATCACCATCATCGTCACCCGCACCGTTAATATCATCATCACTATCATCGTCACCTGCCTCAGATCTTATCATCACTGCATCCTCCGTCGTCGTCACCCACATCCCTATCGTAATTTGTAAACCATACTTCATGATCATCATTTGTTGCCATTCCATCATTTGCCCTTATCGTTCAGGTTCATTATTATTCTTCTTTCACTTTCTCCTCTTCTTTCCATAATTATACCAATTTTAACGCTTTTTGCATTATCTGAATATTCTCTCTCTCTCTCTCTCTCTCTCTCTCTCTCTCTCTCTCTCTCTCTCTCTCTCTCTCTCTCTCTCTCTCTCTCTCTCTCTCTCTCTCTCTCTCTCTCTCTCTCTCTCTCTCTCTCTCTCTCTCTCTAGACAACCCGGTTCAGCCTGAGTTCAGTCCCTCGAAGTGAATTCCACATTACTCTCCTTCGTCAAATATTTCCTTCTGTAGCTGAACAGAAGTCTGCCTGTAGCAAGACTAATAAAAAAAGCGATGATCGTTTTTAGGAGCTTATGCTGCTAGTCTTACGCTGGTAGAAAATCGATATGTATAAACCAGCATGGAAAAAGACTGTATTGTTATTAAATCAAGGGCCGTATGATTAAGCTTTAAACCGCAAAGAGAACTGCATACCTCTAATTTCTGTTGGTTATTTATGGAACGCCTATGTTTATTTAGGAACAGTCAGTCCGCATCCCATATTACTGACCTCAATCAACAGCCACATAGGAAGAACAAATAAGCTCCATCATCGTCATGTACTTTAAAACCATTGTCAAAAACTGGCGGGCTACATCCCACTTTGCTAGTTCAGCTTTAAGCATACGACACTAGGTTCCACATTTCAGTTGCGTTGTCCGCACGTTTGATGTTACCTCTTCAGCTATGAGATCTCTTACTCTATTTTCAGTTGGAGATGTTTGCTGCAAGCTTACATTCATCCTCTCAAAATAATAAATCTCCACTGAACTAAATTAAATTGTATGGCGATAGCAAGAATGTTATAAAAAAGACACCGTCCCAATGAAAAAGATGAACCCTTTCGCTGTGGAGGGATAATCTGAATGTAATAAACTTGCCTTGTGTTACCTGGAATAATAACTAATCCTCGACTAAGACCAAATTCTTAGTAACTTAGAACATTATTGTTCCAGTGGGTCTCTCAGATTAAAAATACATCGTCAAGAGTTACCTCCATAAAATGCGAAGCTCTTAATTTACTGTGATGCCTTACTCAGAGTCATTTTTAATTCTCTTTACTGCTCTGACATGTTTTCTGCTTTCTCCTTAATATCTTCAGACAATTCTAATCAGCTCAGGAGAAACTCTTTGGAGAAACTGCAAAAATTAGATATATTCGTAGACTTCTTTGCCTCATTACTAGTAGGGTTTTCCCATCAGCTGAAAAAGTCATCTAGTGGTAACAAAGATGAAAGATACATGATTGTATTCAACATGTTAACCCTCTTCTAGTCCAGTCAAATCCAGTAATTTTATTTTATTTTATTTTTATTTTATTTATTTTTTTAGCCAACACCAGATGATTTTATTTAGCTGGGAGTGATGGAGACTGAGAGTTGTGATACAGTACTCTGTTTACGCATACTTGGCCTAAAACTACCATCTCTTCTTCTTGAATACTGACCTGTTGCAGTAGATTAATTAACGCTAGATTATAATGCTAGTCACGAAGGTGTGCTATGTGAAAGATGCACAGCCACAGTACTGATCTATTTTGCCAGTCAGTTTCGTGAAATAAACTAAAAAAAGAGAAAAAAAATATGGATCAAGTTAAGGTGAAAGGAGTTTAGTGCTATTAACCTTTTCACCTTAAGAACAGCCTTGGTATTTTTTTTTTTCAATTGTCCCTATATGCTTTTATTTACTTGACAGTGGGTCATAGATGAGATGAAGGATGGAGTGGAGAGGTGTATGAGAGGGGTGTGTGAGCTGGGAGAAGGGCAGTGAAATGGCTGGGGACAGGGCGAAATGAAGGCGATTTGTTTGTGGCCACCCCTTACAGGATTAAGGCGTCTGGCAATAGATAGACAGATAGATAGGGTCATAGAATTCTGGGTGTTAAGTATAAGGTACCTTCACTGATTCTCTTTACTGATTTTGGATCGTGCTCTCACTGGTTATTTATATTGCCTATTACGTCTTAATATCCCCTTGTGTGTTAATGATATAGACTACGACGATATTAAAAAGGCAGAAGCAACATGTAAAGGAATATTTAGATGTCATATGCCAAGTAAATCGCACTGGAATAAGTATTGCGAAGTGCGCTGTGCCGATATAATAATGTCAGCCTAGGAATATTACTGGTATGGGTGAGATAGATAGATGACTAAATAGATAGATATGTAGACAAACAGACAGACAGACAGATAGGTAGTTAGATAGATAGAGAGACTGACAGAGAGATATAGACAGAAAAAAAGCTCTTACGATGGCACAGATAATGCTAGATAGATAAACAGCAAGATGACACACAGACAGACATATATAAATAGATAGATAAACAGGCAAACGGACTGACAGACAGACAGAGAGATAGATACAGAGACAAAACCATGCATTAATTCGGATATTTTATCGATAGCTAAATCGATCGGGATGGAGTCAAGAATCACAGAACGAATATAGCGACATGCTGTGTATCATGCGTCAGATGGAATGTATGAAGAATCTACATACAGATACATAACCTGATAGATAGATACAGTAGATAGATTGATAGATGGATCAGTCGTCAGGCACTATAGATGGATAGATGATGAATGTATTGTTTACGGTCGACTGAAATTGTATACATGGTATCTACACTATATACAGAGACATGAATTATAAACAGTATATATATATATATATATATATATTATATATATATGGAGCTTTTGTGGTACAGTGGTAGAGTGTGCGTTTTGTACACGGGTGAACCAGGGTTCGCGCCCCGCCAGGGTAATAAACTTTGGGAGAGTTCACCCGGCCACGTACTTCTTTGGCGGACACAAGGGGTGCTGTGGTTGAACCTGTGTCTCTTACTATAAAGTATGCTTGCACCCAGTTGGCTTGCTCGGGCCGATTACACTTGGTTCACAGACTACACACACATCCAAAGCCACTCCAACACTACAATTACACTTACAAGCACTTCTCACACTACATACACTCTCTACCAGACAGCCTAAGCCACTTGGTAGAGATACATTGGCTGTAACTTCCCGACTTCGGTAGGGATAGGCCGGTCCTGCGGTGGATACTCAAACGGCTGATGATATATATATATATATATATATATATATATATATATATTATATATATATATATATATATATATATATATATATAGTATATATTTCATTCCTTCATCATACAATCCTACATTCCCCTATGAGGAGCGTAGGAACCTAGGGCTAGGCAAGTTGGTCGTGACATTTAAGAAGAGAGTGAGCAGCCTCACTCATCCCTGAGTGGCATTACGTGAGCAATAAGCCTCAACCATCCCTTGGATATAAACCTTCACCGGACTCAGTCCGATTGGAGCTCCGTAATTACTCACTAAACCACCAGGGGCCAGTATTTGGTTATATGGTTACCACCCAGCATTGAAAATGGTTTCCTGGTGTACAGGAAACCATTTGGCTTGTCACTCAGTGTAGAGTCACCCACAGGCAGAAGGAAAAGGAAAGAATGAAGTAAAGAAAGACAGAAGAGAGTGTAAAGTCACCCGTCAGCAGAAGGACGAGGAAAGAATGAAGGAAAGAATGACAGAAGAGGATGGAAGGAAAGAAGGATGGAGGAGAGGAAAGGGCGGACACCCGAGAGCAGCAGTACATCGAGTGAGTGGATGGTGAGCGCCCCTACCTACCACACACACACACACACACACACACACACACACACATATATATATATATATATATATATATATATATATATATATATATATATATATATATATATATATTCAAGAAAACCTTATGAGAAATTACTCATGAAAGCCTGTTTCTTCAGCATTACATTTCCCTCAGCAGAATATTAAAATTACGCTTTTGTAGGTAATTGCCTGTAAGATAAGACCCTCTGATGTAGATAGATAAACATAACTGACAGATAGATAGAAACAGAGAGGCAGTCAAAGGATATAATACCCATTCTATTGTAGAATATCATCCTTTACAAACACCGCATCCCACCATCCATTACCAGACTACAAAACCATACGACAAATAAGCACATTCATGAAAACGAAAATTCCCCGTAATGTGTACTACAGCTGGAGATTGATGTACACGCCATAGTACATTTGTTGTAAAAAGGATGGGGGAGGGGGAGGGCGGGATCGGCGTTACATTATAGTGCTCTGTGTTGTACCGATTTATAGGTTCAGTTTGTGGGGATTTGATGTAATTGAATTTGCGGTGTGGTTAATGCGATGGGGCTGGGGCGGCGCGTGATTTGGTGCTCACGACAATGGCTTGGCCGTATAGTATAATTTTTGTTGGCCGTTTCTTTTACTTATTAATTATATATTGATGTTCCATGCTTTTACATAATTTTCTATATTTAGCCTCCACCTGCTACATAGGTGGAGACTACTGTTTTTGCTGGTATTAGTATTATTCATGCCTCAGAGTCTCGCGACGATTCCAGGAGAACCAGAAACTGCGCAAGGAATTTGAAGGGCCCAGGTTATGTGTC
This sequence comes from Coenobita brevimanus, assembly GCF_032717465.1. Taxonomy (NCBI): domain Eukaryota; kingdom Metazoa; phylum Arthropoda; class Malacostraca; order Decapoda; family Coenobitidae; genus Coenobita; species Coenobita brevimanus. Next base: position 39,068,436 of record NC_137046.1, read on the forward strand.
CTGGCATGGGCCATTGCTGATAGGAAAAGAATCCAAATCCTTTATGCGCAGTGGAGGGGCATGTCAGAAAGTGTCATCTCAGTAGGCTAATATGTTGTGAACGAGATAAACTGGTCCTGCCTACAGGAGATTTCAATGGGACCTGCTCAAGATATCTGAATTACCCAGGTTATATGTCCTAGTATGAACCATTGCTGATAGAAAAAATGCAATTCTCCCCAGTGGGTTCAAGGTCATTGTAAGAAACAGTAGGTGGAGCCTAGTGACCGCCTGCAGGACAGTTTACAGAGTTGTAGTTTTCCATTAACATTTCTCCTTAATTCAGAGATTTTAACGATGTACTCTGATACAATATACCCGTATTCTTAACATTCTAGAAATCTCTTTTAAGTCTATGCTAGTCCACTCCTTATATGTTTCCGCAGTATCATATCTACATACAGAATATATATATATATATATATATATATATATATATATATATATATATATATATATATATATATATTGCGTGAGTTTTTTTTAGTTCTATATTTTGTTTCTTTATAAGCTTCTTTGAAGGAAGATTTTTTTTTTTTTTTTACTTTTAATCCCATGGTCATAAAGAATTAAGTCTCACTTAAGTAGTTTCACTTGAAGCACATTATATTAAACATCCTAGTCTGTAAGTGAGATCTGACTATGATTAGAATTTTGTGTGAATATTAAGAATTCTGTACTGATAGTGAGAAATCCAGCTTTATTGTGAATAGTAACTCATTCCATTCGTATGTGGGGGAAATATCGGTATTATTATGATTGTAATTACTTTGTCATTTATTTATTTTGTCCAGTGTTCTAATTACAAGATGTTTACTGTAAATGAATTTGTACTGCACCTCCAATAGCTGTGTCATAACCAGCGTTATTGAAATACAATTAACAAATGAAATATTGCTGTCCATATGTTGAATGAAATTGGATCTGAATGACTTTTATGTACTATTGTATTTTTGTCTCATAACTCCGAGTAAATAAAAATTATTAGTGGTAGGTGGGGGCGCTCACCATCCACTCACTCGATGTAGTGCTGATTTCGGGTGACTGCCCTTTCCTCTCTTCCTTCCTTCTTTGCTTCCTTCCTTTTCTGTCTCTCTTTCCTTCATTCCTTCCTCTTCCTGCTGTTTACAGGTGACTCTACAATGAACGACAAGCCAAATGGTTTCCTGTACACCAGGAAACCATTTACAGTGCTGGATGGTAACCATTTAACCAGATTATGGTGGTTTAGTGGGTAACTAAGGCGCTCCAGTCGGATAGAGCCTGTGCAGCTTTAAATTCAAGGAGTGGCTGGGGTTTATTGCTCGCGTAATGCAGCTCAGGGATGAGTGAGGCTGGTCACTCTCATCGTAAATGTGAGGACCAACTTGCCTAGCTCCGGGCTTCTAGCTTCTCATGGGGCAACACAGGATTAGATGATGATGATGATGATGATGATACAGGGTAATATCATACTACTGTAATTAATTCTGTTATGAAAACCTTATGTAAAGAAGTGAAATGGGGAATACAGTTCATTACTTTTCATCCATTGTTTCATAAGTGAAAGCAAAGTATGACATCATATTAAATATTCTGTTGACTTAGGTTCATTCTGCGGTAAATGCAGACGTCCACCATCCACCTACTCGGTGTAGTGCAGCTTTCAGTTGCTTCTACACTGAGTGACGAGAAAGTGATTGCCTGTTACCTAGAAAATCATTTACTAACCTTGGTGGTAGCCATATCAGTAACCGATGCCTGGCGGTCTAGTGGGTTACGGTGCTCCAGCTGGATGGGGCCTGTAAGGGTTTACATCCGAGCGATGGTTGGAGTTTATTATTCACATACCGCCACTTAGGGCACGTAGGGGGCAGTAAGGCTGGTGACCACCGCCTTAAACGCCGGGACTGGGGTAGCCTAGTACAGGGCGCTACTCTCCTGATGGGGCAAAAATGATGGAAATCGGACGAATGGGTCTGCTTTGTTGGTATGGGAACTTAACTCCTTTGCTATTATAACGTTCTTATATTTATTCTTCTGTCGCCAAACGATTTTATTCCATTAGAAAGGGATTTTCGAAACCGGCAGAATCTATCACGAGCCTCCTCCTGATAATGTTCTTTGCTGGCTGTTTTTCTAACATTACCTCCCAGAACATGGTGATATATTTTTCATTTTTGTTCAAACCACCACAGGGAGATTTTATTGGCCTTGAGAAGAGATCTGTAGCAGTGAAGGGGTTGATGAAGTCTGTTTAATCCGCTCCTTTTCGTATATCTTGTTCTCAGCGTAATAAAATCGTCTGTAAATAGCAAAAAGAAGGGAAAAATCGTCGCACTGAAGAGCTTAAAGGTTTATGTAGTTCCCTTTCTTAACCCTATCATTCCGAGGGCGTCTTTTCTATATTATTGACTCTGCTGCTATAGTTCGTTCATTTTAACGTGGATTGTCTTCCTTTAGCAGCTTATTTAACGTAGCTCAGTGGCAGGAAAAAAAAAAAAAAAGTTATGACTCTACATCCCTTCCACGGAACTTCCTCGTGACTAGGATCCCATTCGAGTGTCTGTCTCTTGATACAACTCAGCGTTCAAAAAAGAAAGAGGGCAATTTTAGGCCAAGTTAAAGTTAACAGACTATAATGAATTGCATTCATCTTAGGAGAGAACCTCCATATTGAATGGTTTGATTTAAGTCTTTATCTGATATCTAATCTGGAAAAAAGTCTGAACAAAGTAAAATCACCTAGGAGTAGCAACAGTATAGCTCGCCATCGTATGGAATGGGTGTGTGCTATATTTCCTTTGATTTTATCTTTTTTAATGAAATTATTTTATCATTTAGTCCCTTAAATCCAGGTGACAATTTTTAGTTGATTTTTGCTGCTGCCAGAAGATATGATTCAACCTAAGAAGGGCGTCTCATATTGCAGGGTTATATAAGGCTGAATCTAAATCCTCCTTTTCGAAAAGTCTGTCCTACTGCAGGTGTATAAAATCCTAAGTAAGTGTTAAGAACGACATGAAATACAGTAGTCATCTAAGGTGCAGTGGGTAAATATAATGATTGTCCTTTTTTTAAATGTAAATGTAGTATGGTGCTTTACTAGTTAAAATTTTAAAGTTTCATTAATTTTATCTCTCTTAGTATGGCACCTAGTCTACTTTTCTGTACATTTTATTGTGTACTTACTTTAATTCTTCAGTTTGTATGCCACTTGTCTCCTTAACCCTTTGATTATGATGACTTTATTTATTTATTTATTTTTTGTATTATTATTATTACCATTGTTGTTATTATTTTAGCTTTTCCCTGCTTCCTGGCGTCGATGTCATGCATTTCAATGAAGATTGTCGGTAGTGAAGGAGTTAAATAATCCACGTTAACCCTTTCACCAACGGATGTCTCCCCTGAACGTCTTCCACACGATGACATATTTTATTTGCTAACTCCAGACGATATGAGTAAGCTTTAGAGAAATAAACTGTACGAGTACTGACGGGTTTGGGAAGGAAAAAGTCTCCATTAGCATCTTTAGCACCTGACTTATCGCCTCGGGTTGGATTAAATCGTCTGGAGGCTGCAAGGACAAAGGATAAAAATAAATCATTGGCTTGAAAGATATAAACAGACTATAATCGTCGGGTTGTAGGAAAAACAAAGTAAAAATAGGATCCAAAACTGAAGGAGTTAAGATCATATTTACTTTCCTATTTTTCTACATTCTTTGACTTTTTCTTTTTTCTTTTTACTTTATCCTCCTCCTCCTCCTCCTTCTTCTTCTTCTTCTTTTTTTCTTTACAATTTTCCTGTTCTTCGACTTCTCCCTTTCCCCTCCCTGCCAGCTTTCCACTCCATCGAGGTTCCCCTTCACCTTCATGCTTTATGTGGTTTCCCCTCCTCCTCTCTTCACCTATTGACCTTTTTCACCTTTCTTGCTTGCCCTTCCATTTCCCCTTATTTATTATCCATCCTCTCTTTCACTCCCCACTGCTTTCTCTCTCTCTCTCTCTCTCTCTCTCCGAATTATACCTTCAGTTTCACTCCTCTCCCCTCCTCTCTCTTCCCTTCTCCTCCCGCCTTTATCCTCACCTATCTCTATGTCTTTATACACTCTCATTTTTTTCTCTGTCCATTTCCTCTTCTCTTCCTCCTGCCCAACCTTACCCTTCCTTACTCACCATTACAGTACCATATTCCCCAATTTTCCCACCTTTTCTTTCTTCCTGTTTCCTATAGTTTCCCCCTTTCCCTTCCATCTTTTCTCTATGTCTACATCTTTCTACACACCTTTAAAAAACATTATATCTCATTCCCCTCCCCACAGCGTTCTCCATTTCATTCCTTGCTGTCTTCCTTCCCTTGTCTGCTTTCCATTTCCTTCCTCCTCCACTTGACCCATCCTTTATAAACGCCATCCTTCCTCTCCTCATTTCCTCCACTTTTTCCTTTTATTTTTTCTTGCCTTACCTCGCCCAGCCCTTCAAATTTTCTTCTATGCTTCATATTTTCCCTCTCCTCCACTTACTCTCACCTCTTTATAATAATCTTTTGTTGGTCAGATCATGGGCATAGGCAAGATAGTCCGTTTCCTGAGGTCAAACATTTTTCCTTCTTGCCACACACCTTCACCTGTCACCATATCGAAACTAATATCTACTGTTTTCAATGAATACAGGAGGGGATGTCTTTATGTCATGTAGGTTGGTCTTCGTGGAGATCAGTCTCTTTTAATCAGATAATCACGCTGTTCCTTTCTCCTGCCTGGGACTGTACTGGACTTTTTTCTGTAGTTAACGCCACTTTACCCTCAGCGCTCCCGATTGCTCTTTCCTTTTTTTCCCTTCCCTTCCCATCCCTTCCTGCTTCCCTCCCCACCCCCTCTCATTCTCTTTTCACTTCCCACCCCTATCCTTTCATCCTTTCTTCTCTTCCCTCCTCATCTCCTTCCTCCGTGTCTAATATTTCTTGCCCCTCTTCAGTTTCCTACCTCCCATCTCCTTTTCCTTCACCTCATTGATCCATACACCATCACTCAACCAACCTTCCCCTTCTCTCTTACTTCCCTTCGCCTTTTCTGCTTCCTTCTTCCTTACCCTTCCCTCTCTCCCTCCTCACCCTTCTTCTTCCCTTCTTCCCCCTTACAAAGAGCTCCCCATTCACCCTCCTTCCTCCCTCGCTTCCGTGACCTTTCCTCAGCAACTCTGTGGGGGAGGGGAAAGGGGGTAGATAATAAGGGACATTGTGCCCCACCACCAGATATGAAATGATTATAAAGGGCAGGGGGAAGGGAAGGGGAGGGAAAGATAGGAAAACTGAGGGGAGGACAGGGGAACAGAGAGAGGAAGTGGGAGAGAGGAGGGATGAGGAGAGAAGAGGAGGGAGGAGAAAGAGGAAATGGTAAGGGAAGGGAAGGGAAGGGAAGGCAGGAAATGGGAGGGGAGGAGAAGATAACGCAAGTGAGCGGAAAGAAGGGAGGTGAGGGGAGGTGGGGAGTGTTTTCATCTTATCTAGTGCTTTTATTTTTGTTCAGGAGTGAGGGGTTGAGAAGAAGTGGTAGGGAGATGTTGTAATGAAGAAGAAAAAATTATTTAATCTGGGTTACAAGTGGTAGACGGAGGGTTGGTCAAGGGTATATGCTTGTTTCATTTTGACAAACAGACAGGAATAGATAGGAGGAGAAAAAAACAGGAAAATTACAGTCTCTCTGAGGATGGAATCGGTGTAGTCCTGAACGTTAGAGGAATAGAGAACTTAAGCTCTTTCCTGTTTTTCCCTGCCACCCATTCCTGTCAAGGGGATGTGTTTTCGTTGGAGGTGGAGGAGGCAAGTAGTGGAAAGTGGGGGAGAGATATGAAGGAAGGGTAGGGAAAGGGAACAGAGGGAACTTGGGTTAACAGGAGTGGCAGGGTGATGATAGTAAGAGAGAGAGAGAGAGAGAGAGAGAGAGAGAGAGAGAGACTTTTCCCAGCTAAAAAAAAAAAAAAAGAAAAGGATACATCATTCGAATAATATTTTTACGACAACTCCACGGGGCGTCACGTTTGAAGTTGGCAGGGAAAAAACATTTATATATATCGTGTTTATTTACTCCGGCATCCCTCCCAAGCCTTTGCCCTCACGTCGGGTTCGTCGGCAATAAAGAGGCGAAAAAGTGAATGCAAAAATTGTGTTGAAAAATCAGATATTAGCAATCTGAGTTTGGCGAGACGAGTGTGAGTGTGTGGGGTTGTGTCAGTGGCTGGGGATGATGGTAAGGTGGAAATTTTTAACTAATTGCACAGGTATACAGGTATATTGTGGATAATATTTGGTAGGCTTTATTTTATCTACGGATTGATGAAATTTACTTGCACCTGTGTTTTCAGCTGGCAATGCAGTGAAATGTTCGGGTGAAGGAGGTAAACCCACATACTAAAAATGTGCTCATTGTGAAGATATTGCAGTACCTTCACGATAAACACTGCTTCAGAATATGAGATTAATTCTACCATTATATGCACCTGCCATCGAACACACACACACACACACACACACACACACACACACACACACACACACACACACACACACACACACACACACACACACACACACACACACACACACACACACACACACACACACACACACACACACACACACAGTCACACACACACACACACACACACACACAACCACCCTGCACCCACACCCTCTACTTATCATTCGGTCTTGCCATCACTCTCCCCCAGGCATTCAGATCGATGTCAGCTGATTCAGTTACAGGATAAAAGAAAACGAGGAGAAGTAACGACAAATAAAAAATCTTTAAAACAGTGTAATGGAGATTTATTCAACGTAGTAGTGTGAATGGGGGACATGAAGACACTTGAGAAACATTTGGTATTTCTTATGTGATCATCTATTAATCCATGTTTGGTCCACTGCAGGAGCGCACTTTCTCTCTGAAGGGATAATTATGCGCTGGATTAACCCTTCATCATGCTGGAGAAGTACAGATGGGGAAGGTGAGAGCGGAGAGAGTGATACATGCGAAAATGGTAATATTGTTTTGGCTGTGTGTGTGTGTGTGTGTGTGTGTGTGTGTGTGTGTGTGTATAACGTCATTAGTAGAACCGACAGGGAGTGGAAATGTACTAGCATATGATAGGGCATAATACTGTCACCTGTCCGCCACGGCTTCAGCTCGAACAGTAAAATCAGCCACACGCACATCACGAAACAAGTACACTACCCCCGAGCCACCGATGCTTAAGAAGACGCTAAGGGGAAGTAAAGGAGAATAATGAGGCGATAGGGAAACAAAAAAAGAAAGGATGCTTATTAATCTAAAGAAGCCGTGGCAATAGAAGAGGAAGATTTTACACAAGAAAAGAAACGCGCAAGGGAAATAAGAGAGAACAAATATGAGTGAGAGGAAGGAAGGAATAACCATAAGAAATGCAGACAGAGTGTGTAAAGTGCAAATTAGCTGAGATGAGAGAGAGAGAGAGAGAGAGAGAGAGAGAGAGAGAGAGAGAGAGAGAGAGGAGTTAAGACATCTATCAAAACAATGAAAGGAGGGAGACAGAAAGCTACAGAGAAAGAGAATGAGAGATGAGTGACAGTTCCCTCATCCATTATTACTAAACCTCTGCCCGGTAGCCTCGCTGGTCATATATAGGCATTTTTTATAAGCTTCCTGGTTATGCTCCGGTTTTCCCATCCAACACACACACACACACACACACACACACACACACACACACACACACACACACACACACACACACACACACACACACACACACACACACACACACACACACACACACACACACACACACACACACACACACACACACACACACGAGTCCTTGCTTTAATTCGGGACTTAATGCCGAAGTGATGACAGGTGGAAGAGTGTGGTATGGAATAGGAGAGCTAAGCTTCAGGTCATGGGGCTATCAGGACTATTCACAAAGTCTGACACATATAAAAGTAAATTGATTGATAAATAAACGTTGAAAATTACCCACTACATCACGAAAGGGACCTCTCTGGGGCTAAATAAAATTATCTGACAGTAGGAGCGGAGAGATTAAGTAAATTTTTATATATAAATATACTGATAATGAAATAAATGCCATCGTACAAGTAGGGCTTAGCTAAAGGAGGCTGAATGCCACCCAGTCGAAAAAATTGCTCTCTTATTACGGACGGTCTGTTCCAAGTTAAAATTGTCTGAGGGTGGCAAGTGATAAAAGGCATCATCGTGCTCTGAGAATTAATGAAGTCTTTTTAGCCCTCTCATTGCAAGTGGGTTTCTTCAAAGCTAAATATAAGAGACTGGGTGTAGCTAGAACAATATTTTTAACTCTGTGGCTGCGAGATATTTATTTTGTAATATATTTCGACTAACATCGGACTCCGTTGCACAGTATCAAGAGAACCGTAGCCGCCGAAAATGTTCAAAACTGTTATTATAAATGTCTTTGACAGAGAATACAGAGATTTGTATTTCTCACCACTTACAACCGATTAGTTTATTCAAGTACGGAAAGCTTACCGCAACAGTGAGTTATAAGACAGTCTTTCTGAATGGTGAAACAGTAAAATAAACAAAATAACTAACACTCTAGCACATTGCATCCTCCACCACAACCCTGGGTCTTGAAACATTCCTGCCGATTGTAAAGTTTGCGATGGCCAGTTTTACCAGAAATTACAGGGGATTTCTATACCACATACCAATTAGTCTGGCCAGGCATGTATGGCAACACTGTTCCTGCCGAGATTCTGATTGGCTGGAGGTGTTTGTTCGATTTCGTTGTCGCTAAAACTGATTATCTTTTTATTACCATATATGATACTGAGTTTGTCAACAATACAATCGTCAAAAGCAATAAGAAATCCGTTATATACTTATCAGCAATGAAATTTTCGTAGGAAGATAGAGATATGAGTCGACAAAGTATTATAACAGTCCAAGTCAAAGTCAGCATTCGAACAATTCCTTTAAATCTCTGATACTGTGTAATATAACAGAAAATTAAGGAAACCTGCTTAATCTAAGCGTTGGTATAACACATTTAAATTTTAAGATCAGTCCGTACTGTGATAATAGAGGATATATAATGCAATAGTTTTCCTTTAGCCTGCTTTGAGTTTTCGCGATTTTTTCAAACCTCCCTCCCCACAGAACTCGTCTTTTCACTAGAATTTTTAATTATTCAGAGTTGTGGCACGATTTAAGGATGCGGACTGATCTTATAATTTAAATGTTATACCAACGCTTAGACTAAGCTGGTTTCCTTAATTTGCTGTTATATTAGGGAGTGTCGGAGAATTAAAGGAATTGTTCGAATGCTGACCTTGACTTAGACTGTTATAATACTTTGACTCATATCTCTATCTTCCTACGAAAATTTCATTGTTGATAAGTATATAACAGATTTCTTATTGCTTTTGACGATTGTATTGTCGACATACTCAGTATCATATCTGATAATAAAAAGAGTATCAGTTTTAGCAACAACGAAATCGAACAAACACCTCCAGCCAATTAGAATCTCGGCAGGAACAGTGTTGCCATACATGCCTGGCCAGATTAATTGGTATGAGGTATAGTACGCGTATTATCAGGAGCGGCAGTGGGGGGGCAGCGTGGGCCATGTCAGGTTAGGTTAGTGCTAGCGTGCATGCAACGGCCTTGGTCATTGAGTAACATGGAGAGCCACCATTAGAAATGGTGGCTCTCCATGTTACTCAGTGAAATAGAAATGGTGGCTCTCCATGTTACTCAATCTCTTGCAGCCTCCCAGTTCAGTCTCTTATCCCTGAGGTCACACATGATGACCTCATCCCATTTCTTTTGCAGTCTGGCTCTCGTAACCCTGCTCTTAACTTTCACACAACTCCTCTGCACCCAGTTGTTATCATTCATCTTCTTGGCATGCCCAAACTACCTCAATCTACTTCTCATCACAACATTAATACACTCAAGTCCGAGCCTACTTCTCAACTCTTCATTCGCAGTCCTAATCCCTCCAGGCCTGTCATTCAAGGGCACACTACACATTCATCTAATGATTATCATCTCCGTGCAGTGGAGCCTATGGATATCCTCTTCCTTTTCTGCCCAGGTCTCACTACAGTAAAACACTACACTCCTAACACATGTTGCATACAAGGACCCCTTTGCATGGAGGGAGAGCCCTCTGTGTCAGGAGAGGCAACAGCTCCCTGAACTTCTTCCAACCACTCTTTACCCTAGCCACAGAGCTAGTTCCAACCCCATCTCCAGCACATAACCTGTCCCCCAAATAACAAAACTCCTCCACACACTCAAGAGACTCTCCAGTAGAATCAATCCTTTTCCTCCTGTCAGTGTCTGCATGCTCCTCCCTACGCACCAGACACACGAAATTAGCATCCACTTATCACAAGCACTGCACAAGATGGAGTTGTATCGCACACCCTTAAGGCAAGCTGAACGTGGCCACACTCCCTATGCTTAGATAGTACCTCCACCAGCCCTCGATATTATCACTTTTGTTTTATCTGCGTTTACTCTCAAACCCATTTACTGTATATTAGTCTATTTCTCCACTTCCTAAATCTTTCCTCCGTCTCCCTCTCGTTCTCCGCGATCAACATCAGGCCATCAGAATACACCACCACCTCCCACTGGAGTTCACTTCTGAAGTCATGTGAGAGAGCTTCAAGCATCATGATAAACAAGAAGGGGCTTAAACCTGACCCTTTATGCAAGCCAACATTCACGGAAAACTCATCACTCAAGCCTCCATTCACTGTCGCCTGGGTGCGAGCATCCTCGTACATTGCCATAGCCACTCCAACCAGCCACTTAGATCCCAAGCTTTATCATACCCACCTCACCACTTCTCTAGGGACTCTATGCATAGCCTTCTCCAAATCAGCAAAACAAAGTAAAGGCCTTCGCTCTTTTCTCTGTATTTTTCCTGAAGCTGTCGGACGGCGAACATTGCGTCAGTTTGGTTATTCTGTTGGGATAGTTATGGTTCTTTGTAAGAGTTAGATTGTTCTGATAGGATAGACTAGGTTGGCCTGTTTGGGTAACGCTAGGTTAGCCTGTCAGGGTTAGGTTAGATTAGCTCGTTGGAAATAAATTAGAACTGTCTGTAAAGTTCGGTTGCTCTAGCCTCTTAAGGTTAAGTTAGTTTGTCAGAGTTAGGTTAAAGTGGTTTGTCAGGATTAAGGTTGATCAGTCTTTCCAGCTTAAGTTTCTCTAATCTGTTGGGGTTAGGCTAGGTTAGTCTTCAAGATTAGTTTAGATTAGTCTGTTATAATTAAGTTTGTTTAGTTTCTTAGATTTAGTAAAGTTAGTTTAGTCTCTCGGGGTTCATGTTAGTGGGTCAGGTTTGGTTAGAGAAGTCTGTTAAGGTAAGGGTAGGTTGGTGTGTCAGGATAAGGGCGTTAGTTTAGCCTAAGTTAGGTTAGATTAGCTTAGATTAGGCTAACTTAGATTAATTTAGGTTACGGCTGAATATAATAAGCACGGTCATCTTTGGGAAGAGTAACTTTGGGTGTGGTGTTGAAATGGTGAATACATGCGGAAATATGCAGGGACTGGGCTTGTGGAGGCAGCACAACTTGTTATTAACTCATTCACTCCAAAGACGTGTTTATTCTACATACCTCCTGACGATTTAACTGTACTGAGGAAAGACCTTTCGTAGGGAAGAGGTTACTGAAGGTTGTGTGTAACCTGTCCAGCTCGAAAAATGTCCGTAAGCTGGTTAAATCATCTAAAGGCAGCAAGAACAAAGTGAACAATGCCTCATCGGAGTAGTGGCCATGTCTTTCAGTCCGATGGTGTATTCTTAAATAGCCTAAATTCTTACTGTCGTCAGATTTTATTTAGATATATAGATAAACCGGGTTGTTAATAGTTTACGTGAGGCTGTTTCTAACCTTTTCACAAACAGTTCCTCCAAAATTACAGTACCATTTGAGGAAGCAAGAGAAACTTGAAAGAAACTGAAGAAGGGATTAGTCAACTTTTTCAACCCTAGCAGAGAGTTTGATGAGGTATACGTGAAACTCCTGTAGTCAAGGGTTAAAGCATGCTCCATCTAATTACTATTGTTCTAGAATTCTGTCTTGGACAAAATAAAATCGTCAGCAAATAGCCAGAATAGATTCTTAAATGTCATAACTGTCATTATTTTTTTTTTCAACTGAATAAAGTCGTATGGTGTTAGCTGGAACGAAATACAAGCTTAGTTGATTATCGACCAGAATGTTATTTGCGTGAAACTTTAACTTTTCTGCTGCATAGAGCATATCTGTGACAAAGACAAGCGCCTGACGTCAGCTAAATAATTCCTCGTCACAATCAATGGGTTAATGGTACTCTGATGTCAGTGACACGAGTTTTATTCCCTCACTTAGATGTTCAGTTTTCAAAGCAGTTCTTTCCACTCACAGTTAATTATCGTACAGTTTTAGATTTCTCGAACTGAAATAATCAAAAGCACTCTTCATTAGTCCCTTACGCATGGATGTGAGTGTGGAACGCTTTTGGAGTGTAGGGTGAGAAGCACATGAGGAAACTGTTGCAACTGCTGTGTTTGTGACTGACTGGGTCTACTGTATGTAATGTCACTTACCTTGGACGTATTTAGTCGAGCGGCCAGCCCATGTCAGGCGTGTGCAAGCCAGCCGCTATAATACATACCGATACTTTGATGGCGACTTTCTGGTTAATTCTTACCATGATTTGTTTACAGTGTTAGAAAGACCTCTCGTAGTGAAAGAGTTAAAAGTACAACAAGTACAATATTGCGGTGAGAGTTTTGTAACCTCGTCAGTACTATACTTTATTTTAATGCAGCTGCAGCCTGACTACAAAATTTAGCAAAGGTGAGATTACCTCTTCACTTAATATATTCTATCACTGCTACCACCGGGCGATTTTATTCAGGTTTGGGGGAACTTCTCTATCTGTAAAAGTCAGATATACCTCCTTCAGTTTCTAAAGGTTACTCTTATATTTTGAAGATTTAATAATTTGTAGCAAGAGTAAAATAAAATAAAAAATAAAAAAGAGAACATCAGAGAGAAGGCGTTTATGGCACTCTTGTGTGGTCACTGGAATTGAAAAGTGGGAATTTTTAAGTTGTCTTTTTGCAGATGAAAGATTGCAAGCTGTGAGATATGAATGTTCAGATAATAACTAATGCAGCCGTAAAGAACGCTGCCCACAACTCTGTTCGCTGCCTTCTAATTTGTCATGTGGCAGTGATCGAGTCAGTGGCCACCAGTTACAAATTTATAAACTGTACACACGGCTTTATTTGCTGTGCTCTGGTTTACTGCTTATGGATCGGTGTTCTGTACATTATTCCCCCCACCCACCCCCATCCTCTCCTCACGCTTCTCTCACAGTACCCCCTGCCTCACTACCACCCATCTCCTCCTTCCCCTTTCCTCACTTCCTATCAGTCCTCCTCCCATCCCTCCACTCTTCGCTCCCACTTTCACCTTATAACACCTCCCCATTCGTCTATCTCCATCCGTCTCTCACCCCACCTTCCCCTCCTCTTCCCCTACCCTCTCTTTCCTTTGCCCTTATGACACTCTACCACCCCCTACTCCCAACCGCTTCCTTCTCTCCCCCTACCTTCCAAGCACCACGCCTCTGCCTCCCCCTTCACTCACGTCCTCTTTCTCTTCCCTTTCCTACCCCTTGCAAAGTTCCCTGTTTGTCCCTTCCCACCCCCTTCCTCTCTCTCCCTAATTCCCTTCAAAACATTCCCACCACCATCACACCCTGACCTCTTTCTTGCTTCCCCTTTTATCCTTTAAGTTTCTTCTATGCGCGGCTCTACTTTCCTTCAATGCTCTTTGTCTTTCAACTACTCCTGCCCCTCGCTCAGCTCCTGTCCCAACCTCTCCCCCTTGCTTCTTACTCGTTGGATCGTTTCTCTCCTATTCTACTCTGGCTGACTATTTTTCTTCCTCTCTCACTCCCTTCCCCTTGTACTCCATCTTAACCCGTTCAGTAGTTCGTTGACGTATGTCAGTATTATATTTCCATCTCCACCTGGTTTTATTTAGCTTAGAAGAGACTTTAAGATCTGGTGGGATTAGATGACACTTCCCTTCCACGTAGTAAACTTGTCCTGTACCAACAAGATAAATACATTATGACGTCCTCGGTCTGAAGAAATTACTCTCCTCCCCTCTTTGCTTCCTCCCCTCTATACCTGCTTAGTTTTCACTCCTACTTTCCCGCCTTCTACCTTCTCCGTATTGCTCCATAATCTTTTCTGCTACCTTGCCTCTCTCCTCACCACCACCACCATGATAGCTCTTACACATGTCCCCTTCCCTCTTCCCCATCTTGCCCCACCCCTTCTACCTCGACCACCTTCTAATTATTGCCTCACCCTGACTAACCCCTCCCATTATCACATGACCTCTACCCTTCCCCGTATCCCATACTATCCCCGTTGCTCCATGCTTCTCACTCCACCCCACTCCCATCTCCTCGTAGCTCTGTGCTCTTCGTATGCCCTCTTTTCCCGCTGCCGTATGCTCCCCGTTGCTCCATGACGTTGCTCTATGTCCTATATTGCTCCATGCCCCCGTTGCTTCATGCCCCCCGTTGCTCTGTGACCCCTAACAGTCACCTCCCGTTGCTTCATGAACTCCCATTGTTCCATGCCTCTCCTGTTGCAACATGCTCCCAGTGGTTTCATCCCCCCCCCCTCCCCGTGTTGTTCCATGCCCCCCTGCCCGCTCCATACCTCCGCTTTGCCTGGTAAAATTTATGCCCAAGTGTGTTATCGCTTCATGAATATTGAGCCGCCTGGTCCCACTCGTGTCCAGCCGCGGTGATCGATGCTCTGTTGAATTTACCATAAGAGGGGAGGGTCGGCCTGCGGGCGTGCGTGCTGGCTGCGGGGAGGGGGAGGGGAAGGGAGGGGATTTGTGTGAGGATAGATGGATGGGGGGATTGTGTGAGGGAGGTGCGGGGGGAGATGTGTGAGGGTAAGTTGAAGGGAGGGGGGAGTTGTTTGAACATAGGTTGAAATTTGGTGTTGTGTGGAGATAAGTGGAGAGTTGGTAGTTGGGTGAGAGTAGGTCGATGGGGAGTAGCTGCCTGGGACATATGTAGCTGGGGGGGGGGAGTTGTGCGCGGGTAGGTCGGGGGGAGGAAGGGAGTTGTGTGACTGTAGGTGGTGAGAAGGGAGCAGGGAAGTTTAGTGAAGGTAGGCTGGGGGGAGTTGTGTGGGAGTGGGTGGGGAGGGGGGGGGGTTGTGTGGAGGAGAAGGAATTTGGGGAAGGAAGGGCTGGGTAATTGACAGGGATGGGACTGAGGGGTTGGTGGGAGAGTGACGGGTGTTGGTAGGGGAAAGTGTAGGGGGTACAGGCGGGGGAGGTAGGTGCCTGCTGCGGATGGGAAAGAGTGCGAGAGTTTTATGTCGGGTATGGGTGGGGTTTAGGTAAGAGTGGGAGTTTGGCAAATGGGTACGTAGTGAGTTAAGGTAGGGAGTGAGAGGGAGGGTGTGAGGGTTATGGGGTGTGAGGAAGAACAGGAATGTGTCGGCTGAGCTGAAAAGAAAGATTTGGCTGTGTGTATACTCGTATGCAAGGTTAGGGTTGGGGATAACGTGGAGAGTAGGCGTGCCAGGGATGGGTAGGGGGAGAATGATGCTGTGTACCAACTAGGGGAGATGCCGTTGAGGAATGGGGGGAGAGAGTTATTGTGCAGTCCGTGTATATGAAGTCTTAGAAAGATGGCTGTGTCCTATTAACCTTTTCAGTACGCTGATGCCCTTTGATTTCATTACTGATGTTTCCAGATGATTTATAAAGATTAGTGAAATTTTTCGAAGGGTTTAGAAAGCCTGCACTAATACCTTCAGTACGAAAAATGTTTCCAAATTGAATAATATAATCTACGGTACCAAAAATATGCTTAAATAAGACGTCATCGTAGGGAAAAAATTTATAAATAGGTTATGCTCAAAGGAATAAATTTCTCTCTTTCTTTGGGGAATCAGTCCACTGACATACGTAGGCTGCTAAACTGGTTTCTGAGTCTTTTTTGGATCGATCTTCAGCCACTTGGGAGGAGGTATGGATTACTATTAAAGCCGTGCACCTGATTCGATGATTGGCCCAGGGGATCCATGTTTTAGATGAATTTTGCAAAGGCTCTGTTCTAGAATTGCCTGTGCCAGCGAGTAAACTCTTTGTAGCTGAAGTGCGACTGAAGTTTGGTTGGAATGGACGACGTTACGTTAGGAAATACTGCGCATAATGGGAGTCCTTTTCGGTTGTATGTAGAGTGAGTGTTAGTTTTTTTAATGAGATGAAACTGGAGTGTGAAGGTAAATGCAGAGTTGGAGAGGGTGGTATGGATGACTGATTAATATGTAAGGGTATGATGTACGGGATGCATATGATGTATGGCATGAGAGTGAGACAAGATAGACCTATGTGGGGAAGCGTGGCGAATCTCGTAACTTGAGAATTTGAGTCCTGTACCTGCATATTCTACAGTCTGAAATGTAAGTACTGTTATGATTATAGTTCTTGGAGTAACTGTAGGTCCTAAATGAAGGGGCTTAGTGTGAGATATGGAAAAGAATGGTGCAGAGGCAGGGAATCAGATGTATGAGAGTTGATGAAAGAAAAAGAGCTTAACAGTAGTCTGTGCGTGTGGTTTGTGTGTACAGTTATGAAAAGAAATAACGCTTCAGTTTATAGCCAAATATGAATGAAACTCTTTCATAATCTCACATATTTTGAAACGTTTGCTGGACTCCATACATTGACTCACTGGGCTTTGAAAGTCATTGCACCCTCTCTACTTACCTTAATCTTGCTTACAGACAGACAGATAGGCAGAATGGCAGACAATTAAATTCGACCAAGCACATAATGATGCTGCGTTGCGCACTGGGATGTTATAGACTAGATCATAACATATATTAGTGAGTCAGGAACACCTGGAAACATCTTTGTATAATAGTAACACCAAACTCCTGATGAATAAGCAGATGAACAGCTCAACAATCAGTATCCCTCCCTTCATTCCTCTCTCTCTCTCTCTCTCTCTCTCTCTCTCTCTCTCTCTCTCTCTCTCTCTCTCTCTCTCTCTATTATTGCTAAACGTTACAATTAAAACCAGTGTTACTTTATATGTCGTTCGCATGGTTTTCCTTACCTTATGCATCGAGATTCAGTAGTCACATCCTCAAACCAGCTCCACTTATATCCCCGTATTCTCAGCTATGGTCCCAGTATTTCTTTCTTACAACAACCCCTGACTCTGCCCACTCCTCTCCCATGTACAGCTATGGACATAAATACTGATTTAATTAATGTAAATAAAAGCCATTGAACTGAAGTGCATCAAATTTCATAGAATGATTTGTGACCATCAGAGGAAAAGGTGACAAATATTTGGCTGAAAAGGGTCATAGACAAGGCCAAGGACAAGGGCAACTCAGACAGTTGTGAACTGATTTTCACCAAACATGGTGGAAGGTTGAGGGACATGAATAACTTCATTTCCAAGACCAATCAGTCAGAGGTAAAGGTCATCAGTCAAGGTCAAAGATTTTGCCATTTAACTTAAACAAGTTCGATTTGATTTAGATCAATCCTGGTGAATGGGTTGGAAGTTATGCTAGAACTAAATTATTCCATTTTCGGAACAATAGGTCATGGTCACCGAGTAAGGTCAACTGAAACACTTTTAATCCGATCTTAATCATCCTTAATGGACAGGTTGGGGGTCATGTAAGTACAGAATTATTCTATTTCGACAGCAATCAAAGACCGGTGGGCGTTTTTCGTCTCCCAGGAAGATGCTATATCAGTTTCGAAGCATGATGAATCACGTGTAAGTAGTATATCAGAAACTGGGAAGGCATTTCAGTTCATCATGTCTACACGATTTTTCCAATATTTTTCTCGTTACAACAGTCCAAAACGAAAAGTGCTCACTGGCAGTGTGGACCGACTGTATGGCTCAGGTGTTGCACTCTGTGAGTACTTCTTCTTTGCTGACCAAGCTAAGATATGCTTTTAATATCCACAAGCCATTTAGCCTTTCGATATGCACACACACAGGGAAACACACACACACACACACACACACACACACACACACACACACACACACACACACACACACACACACACACACACACACACACACACACACACACACACACACACACACACACACACGAACGCACATCCACAAAGCAGAACAAATATTTCGACAAACCGAATTAGCTAGGATAGAAAATGGCCTTTTGTTTATTTTCCCTGACATAATGATCCTTAATTCATTTATCCGGCGAATGGAGCAAAAATACTGCACGTGCCTAACTCTGTCCGCCTGGAAGCAAAGCGAATTAGCAGTAATCTCGGTAAGTGAGGCGGGGTTTTATTATTCTCCATCAGGACACTGCCAGATGACTGAACCAACGCCACGCACTGCACCGCACCACACCCCACAGCACCACACCACACCCCACAGCACCACACCACACAGCACCACACCACACAGCACGACGCCACACAGTACTACTCTACACAGCACCACACAACACAGCACCATACCACATCGCACAGCACACCACACCACCGAGCCA
>NC_137046.1:39089603-39117103 GCF_032717465.1 Coenobita brevimanus
AAGTCAGGGATTTTAGTTACTCATATTATTCTCTGTACCCCATGGTCATCCCCTTGCACCATAACGCCCA
Source organism: Coenobita brevimanus (assembly GCF_032717465.1). Classification (NCBI taxonomy): domain Eukaryota; kingdom Metazoa; phylum Arthropoda; class Malacostraca; order Decapoda; family Coenobitidae; genus Coenobita; species Coenobita brevimanus. The sequence goes on from NC_137046.1 coordinate 39,089,674, forward strand.
AAGGTCGGTGTTTGGTTGATTCGCCGTATAACTCCCAGTCTCGTGTTAAGTTCCTTGGCTTGCCACGTGTCTGGTAAAAGCACGTGACGAACCGAACCCTCACATGACTGGTTAAGAGAACACGTGCCAAGTTACTGGTTAACCCTTTCGGCCCATTGGCGTGTCATTTTAGTCCGTTTTTCTTATCATTACAGTGTCCCTGTGGCAAAAGAGATAATGGAGAATCTGCTTAACTACTACAGTTCGAGGATTTTTTTCCCTAAACTGAATATTCGTTACCATATGCAACAAAAATGCAGTGAGGAAATACGTTATCGGATTACTGGGGCAAAGAGAACATGTTTCACATATCTGGTTAGGAACATACGTACTGTACCTTATTACTGGTTACATATGCCATTTTTTGGTCAGGAATATGGGTACTTTTGCAGCCAGGTATTCCTCTCCACCCTGATATCTCAAACGTGTAAATGTGGCACCATCGCACACCTTCTCTCAATCAGTCCCAGAGCAGTCAGTATTATGTTTCTAGATGGTGCCAAACAGCATATGTAATATGTGTAATCCTGACTTAAATACGAACGTATTATGAATCAGGAATAAGTATGACGATTAGAATAAAGATTTCAATAAATACAGATAAACGAGTATGAGTGGGTGCAAGATCCACAAGGATATCGACCTCTGAGCTCATCACGCAATATTCACCATAAACTGAACCATCCAGCCCTGTGAATGTAAGTATTACCACTGGATGGAATAACACAAAATCTGGAATAATGACCGAGGACCCTCGGAGGAAAAAGTTATTAGATTTTGGCTGTAAAAAGCCAGTGGTCAAGGTCACGAAATATAAAAAACAGCTAAATTATGCAAAGGAACCTCAAGATAAAAAAAAAAAAAAAAAAAAGATCAGACATGATATCAACGCCAGTATTCTCGTCGGTTAAGGAAGCTCGATAACACCTCATCCTCAGCGATTCATTTTGCTTATTATAGCCCTTTGTATCCTCTTCCCTGTTATTTAAATACTTCAAACACCACCATACTCAGCATGAACAACAAACAGATTGATATTAACCAGCCGTACCCAAAAATAAATCTATCAGGAAGAGGTGCTAGGGAGCTTTCATTTCCTAGGAGAATGCGGACCCAAGCCCATAATGTTCCATACAGAAAGCTCTTTTATTTCATGCTATAGTCTTGATGTATGACCTTGATTTATTTGTCAAGGAGCCAGAGCCAAACGAGAACCAATTTGACACTGAATTTTGATATTTTGGCTGGGGTGTGCGCTTTGCTAGTGCTTTTGCGAATTACTTTCCGGTGGTGTCGTGAAATTCGCCTGTGAAGTATGACATGCTGTACGCCTAGTATGACACGGAGAAATGGAGGAGGAGAGGGGAAAGGAGGGAGGTGGGAGTGCTTGTAAATTATTAGTGTTATTGAGGTGTGCGTGGCGTGGCGTGACTTGAGGATGTCAGTGGTCGCTCCAGCCTGGTTGTCAGTAGTGGGGGTGGGGTGGGCTGCACGCTCGCTGCCAGTGGGGACGGGTACAGTAGGGGTGGAAATAATCATGGTAAATTTGTGAGGCATCCTAGATATTATTATTACAGTTACTATTATTATTATTGTTATTATTATTATTATTATTATTATTATTATTATTATTATTATTATTATTATTATTATCCATCCATCCATCCATCCATCATTCAATCCTACATTGCCCCATGAGGAGCGTAGGAGCCCCGGGGCTAGGCGGTTGGTCCCGACATTTAAGATGAGAGTGACAAGCCTCACTCATCCCTGAGTGGCATTACATGAGCAATCAACCCCAACCAACCCTTGGATATAAACCTTCACCGGCTCAATCCGACTGGAGCGCAATAAGTACCCACTAAACCACCAGGTGCCAAAATTTGGTTATATGGTTACTACCCAGCGTAGAAATTGGTTTCTTGGTGCACAGGAAACCATTTGGCTTGTCACTCAGTGTAGAGTCACCCACAGGCTGAAGGAAGTGGAAAGAATGAAGGAAAGAAAGACAGAAGAGGGAGTGTAAAGTCACACGCAGGCAGAAGGACAAGGAAAGAATGAAGGAAAGAGACAGAAGAGAATGGAATGAATGAAGGATGGAGAGGAAAGGGCACACACCCGAGAGCAGCACTACATCGAGTGAGTGGATGGTGAGCGCCCCCACCTACCACTATTTATTATCATTATTATTATTAGTGGTGGTGGTGGTGGTAGCACAATCACGTCTAGCGAAGTGAGACTGGATGTTATGTTTTGAGTGGTATGTGTGTGTGTGAGCAAAATAGACAGTTTTCATTCGGTTTTAACCAGAGTTGGAGGGAGAACTGAGTGTTATAACGCTAATGAAGAAACCTATATATATATATATATATATATATATATATATATATACTGTATATATATATATATATATATATATATATATATATATATATACTGTATATATATATATTTACCAAGAGGTCGGAGGCCACGATCATAGGGCTAGGTCAAACCTGCACTAACAAAGTTAACGTAATTTTTATCTAGTTCTGACCAGATTTCGGGGAAAGGTTTAAGGTAAGACAAGAATGAAATGATTCAGTATTGAAGAACAGTTGGACAAACGTCAGGGTGACACGACAAGATCAAAGTTCTACTCATGTTTGTGACTGTTAGCAAAATAATTACTAATCCGATTTTAACTACACTTCGTATAATGGCTGAGGTTCATCGGAGCAAAAGTTTTGTTTAGGGAAAAATAGGTCAAAGGTCAAGGTCACAAGGTAACTTCTACATAAACAGATTGTTGCCGATTTAGACCAAACATTATGGAGTGAATGAGGACAAGGCAAGAATAAAAAGTTACGAATCTGAAAACAATCAGCTAATGGTTGCAAAGCAAAGTCACTTCAGTTTTGATCTGACTGGAACTAAGCTTAACCCATTAGCGCCCAGTTTCCTCAATATAGGACGGAACTGGGCATTTTCAAAACTGAATAAAGATGCGAACCCCAGTGAAGGGACCTATGAGCTTCGCGACTATGAGCCGACAGGAGGATGGCGGTACGTCCAGCACCCATCTATAGCAAAATCCCTCGCACAGGAACCCTGGGAGCTAATGGGTTAATGAAAGTGTTATGGGTCAGGCAAGAATGAAGAGATTCATTGTTAAGATCAATCAGCCAGAGCTCAGGGTCGCAAGGAAAGTTCAAGGTTAGATCTGTATGCATATAAACTAAATACCAAATATAGTTTTGATTTAATTTGGATCAAACTAGGTGGATGAGTTGAGGCTTGGCCACAAGACTGACCTATAGGTTTTAGAACAATAGGTCAAAGGTCAAGGTCACATGACAAAGTCAACTTAAACAGATTTTATTCGATGTAACCTAAACTCTGAGGAAGGTTCCAGGCTAACACAAAAATTAAGATACACAGTATTCGATTTTAGGAAAAATCTGTCAAAGATCAGGATCACAGGGGAAGGTCAAAAAGCTAGATCACTCAAACAGTGCTTACTCACAAGGAATACATGAGTAGTTTTCTTTCTCTTCAATTCCCAGGGATATTTTCTTTATCTCTAGGAATATGTGATATTTTCATAGGTAGGAGTATTGATCATGGGATCACCGAGTGTAAATTAAAGGTGTTTCTGTATTATGATGTCGTCAGTGTATTCACTATAATCACTGCAGCAGATATGAGGTGATGTCCATTATTTGTAATTTTGTTACGGCTCAAGAAGATCAGAGGGGTCACTAAAGAAATTCTAGTTAAAAGGAAAAATAAAAAGTTCCATTTATATATCGTCTTCTTTAATGCTGATGTATTTTACACATAAATTTTGCTTATTTACTCGTACAACATCACGCGCGCGGTACTTTTTGCTACAAGTCTGGGGTTTTTCTTCATTTCCGTAAGTCAGCTTATCCAGTATATATAGTATTCAAAGTGACACTGAAGTTAAATATTTCTATTACTCGAGAGATTTCGTTGATAAATGACATCTTTACGATATGAGCCATTATTAATTAAAATCTAACAGGAATAATGGTAGCCCTTTAACATTAGCTAATTGGATGGCTAGTTATCAAAGGCAACTAGTCATGGCCAGCACAATAACGTGGACAAGCGAGAAATTGAATGAGAAAAAGTATAGCTACTGGTTTGAATGATGGCAGTGCGGCAGTGACGGGGGAAGAAAGGTTAGAACAAAATACAGAATGAATGTAACAGTTTAAGGCCCAATTGCTCAACTGAAAATTATAGATACGTTAAGTGTAATGACTACAAAATTCTAAGTATAAGAAATATACAGTGACTGACAGATGAAGAAGAGTAAAAGATATACAGCATTTACAAATACTTAAAGCACAAGTTATCATAAAAATAACTACTTGCACAAGGGATAGGAAATATTTTAGTGACTGTGATGGTAAAAGACAAAGTAAAAAATTGGTAACACAAGCCGGTAACGACAGAATACTTAGACAAAGAGCATCAAATGTGCAGTAACATTTAAAAACAAAAGCAAAAATAAAATGGCAAACATTAATAATTAAATATAAAGAAGCATAAAGTATTTAATAATGAGTATGCTATCAGAAAAAAAAAGAACTATAATGCAATAATTACAAAAACATCCATGGCAGCATCAAGAACAATAGGATTAACAAAAACCGGAGCAGCAGTAACACTTAGGTCAAAAATAATAACAATGACAGTAACAATGGCACAACATACAGTACTATTCACAGTAAAAGTAATAATACTCCTGTTAGCAACAACAATACAAGATAATGAAAAACTAATGCTACCCTTGACTGTTTTGGAGGAAGGCAGTCTACTTTCAGGTCCTTACACCTGGAAGAGGGTAGTATATGATTGGCTCCTACCTTTTTTTTAGTATCTTATTAATTTCAGTATTGATAACAACAACAACGCTAGTAGTAGTAGTAGCACTGTTACTACTAGTAGTATTAACGGTGGTACTAGGAGTAGAAGAGAAAGTAATGATAATAATAGTAACGATAATAATAAAAATAGTAATAGTAATAATAATGATAAAAATAATAATAGTAATAATAATAATGATAATAATAATAATAATGGAAAAAAAAAAAGCATTCGGGAGCCGAACACTAATTGCCCGCCAGAATATGCTGTTGGCCTAGTCCAAGATTTAGATCAAATTTTGATACCCTGAAGGTGTCATGTTGAAAGCCCAAGCCATTCATGAGATATAATGGTGCTAAAGGCTGGCAGTAAAAATTAGTTGACCTTTACCAGCCATTTCGTTGACCTTGACCTTAACCCCGAGTACCCACTTTCCAACTCGACCAATATTTTGGTCATATCTTGATACCTTGAAGGTTTCATGTTGATAGCTGAAGAGGTTCATGAGATATAATGGGAACAGACAGACAGACAGACAGACAGACAGACAGACACACACACACACACACACACACACACACACACACACACACACACACACACACACACACACACACACACACACACACACACACACACACACACACCGCTCGCTGGTGCAGTGGTAACGTTCTCGCTTGCCAACTGGTGGACGGGAGTTCGCGCCTCGCTCACGTTGCGAAAAGTTTCACTGACGAAGTGGGTGGTTACTGTCCCCCTTGAGCAAGGGGACGGGTGTGTGCGTGTGTGAAGGTCACAGCCTTGCCCTTAGATCGGACTATATGAGCTCTCAGCTCCCTTCCGGGAGGGTAAAAGCTGACGATCACGACCATCAAGTGATCCTAACCGACCCGGTGAATTACACACACACACACACACACACACACACACACACACACACACAGAGGCAAAAACATTATCGCTCCGCCTTCCAAAGGCGGGTAATATTAATAGTGATAATAGTAATAGCAATAATAATAATAATAACAATAATGATAATAATAATAATTGTTGATATTATTATTATTATAATCATAAGCAAAATGACCAAGTGAGGTGGATGAATGCAGGAAGGCACACACTAACTCGAAGATAAAGACTGGTTTAACAACCAGCGATAAGATTAGATGGTAATGAGGGGAGTGGCCGGGATAATGGATAGATAGGTGCAATAAATAGCGTTGGCGGACACGGAAGACTGATAACGTTGATGTCATAATTGATAATGACACGAGCAGGGCAGAGGGAGTTGTTATGACCTTTAATAACTGGAATACCTCACATCATCTCACGTCACCTTACCTCACCTCACATAACTTCAATTCTCTTTTAGTCCGAATTCACCTAACTTCATTTTTCTTTACCTTACCATCATTTATACCTTTCCTTACCACTTCATCCCACCTGACCTACCCACCGCCTCACCTTACTGCATTTTGCTTACCTTACCTTATACCCATTCACCCATCTCCTCACTTCGCTTGCGTTGCTTCACCTCACGCCCTGGAAGGCCTCACTTACCTTCAGACTTTACCGATTCTCGCCTCACCTCACCTTACATCCAACCAAGCCTTTCCTCAGCTCACCGCCATCCAAACCTCACCTCACCTAAACGGCATCTCATGTTATTCTCCGAACCTCATATCAGCTCTATTTACCTCCCTAATTTCTCAGCACACTTTCACAACTCCTCATACTTTACCTTACCTTACCTTACCTTACTTTACCTTACCTCTCTCAACCCACTTAATTTTCCTTCCTTTCAAGCAAATAAACATCACCCTCAGCACACGTCACTTTTCCTTACCGTATCTTCTGACTTCGCTTCTCCTTATCTTACCTCATCAGTTTTCTCTTCAACTCGCACCATATTCCCTTCATCTTACAGTTCGCTACCTCACTTTATCTTCTCTTTTCTCTGCTCACCTAAGCTTATTACGTATTATCTCGTCACACTCCACCTCACTTCGCATACTACAACATCTCAATTCACATCACCACCTCATCTCAGAATTTCTCACCACCTCACCTCACATACACGGACACCTCACTCAAAAGACTATCACCGCACCTCACATACTGTCACCTCACCTCGATATCAGTTATGTCACTTCACATACTGTACTGTAACCTTACCTCACAAACTATTTCCTCACACACTACACTATCACCTAACCTCACACGCAATGACCACCTCACCTCACAACCTTTCCCTACCATCAGCTCACTTCAGTACCCACACCCGACAGCTCCCACCCCTTACCTCGCCTCACCTCCCCCTGCACTGAATCACGGTAAACGCCATCGATCTCACCTCTATAATTACTGCGGTGTCGGGGTCGCGCGCTGCCTCATTGTCGACTTGCCGCGGTGATGGTGTGGGTGTCGGCAGGGTGGGTGATTGATGGGGGGCAGGTTGGCAAGGTGGTGGGGACTGTGGGGGTGGTAGTGTGAAGCCAGGGGTGGTAGGTTAGTGTGCAGGGTAAACTGATTGATGAAAGGGGTTGATAGGGTGGTAGGGGTTGATGGAGAGGTAGTGTGAAGTTGGCAGGGATGGAAGGTAAGTGTTGGGTGGTTGGCATGGATAGTAGGAGCTGTAGGGAGATATGTGTGAAGATGGTAAGGGCGGTGAATTAGTGTTATGTGGCTTGCAGGGTGATAAGGACTGTAGGGTGAGGTAGTGTGAAGATTGCAGGGCAGGTAGGTTGGTCCCATGTGGTTAGAAAGGGTGATAGTTACTGCAGCGGGATAGTGTATAGAGGGCAGGGGTGCTGGGCTAGTTAATGTGCACGGTGGGGTGACTGATGGTGGGTTGGCAGGGTGTCTGGAACTGATGGGCTGACTGATGGTGGGTTTGGAAGGATGGTAGGGACTGTAGAGAGGGCTTGGTAGTGTGAAACTGGTAGGGGTGGTAGGTTAGTGATGTGTGGTTGTCAAGACAGGGTGATTAATAGAGTGGTGTCGTGTGGTTAGCGGTAGGGTAGGGACTGCATGGTGAGGTACAATGAATGTGGTAGTGGTGTATGGTTTCTCTAGAGGGTTGGCTTGGTGTTAGGAATGGTAGGAAGAGTTGCTGTGAAGGTGATACGAGAGGTAGGTTTGTACTGTTTGGTTAAGGTGGGATGATAGATGACGTGGTGCTGTGGGGTTGGCAGAGTGTTAGGGACTGCAGGGGATATGTGTAGTGAAGGTGGTAGTGTTGACAGATTAGCACTGGATGGTTGCTAAGATGGAGTGATTGAGGGATTTTTTTTTTTTTTTTTTTTTTTTTTTTTTTTTTATAGGGAGGTTAGTGAATGCAGGGAGAGTTTTAGTAAGGTTTGTATGAATGTTTCTCAGTCCTGTGTGATTGACAAGGTAGCGTGACAGACAGTTGTGGTGTTGAGAGTGTTAGTGTACAGGAAGGGGAGTGGCTGAGTGGTGTGGGTGATGGAAGAATAGTGTAACTGATGATGTGGTGTCGGTTGTTGCCCGTCTCTCAAGGTGTTGATGGTTTTCTGTAGGGTAGTTGAAACAGTAAGGAAAGGCTTCATAGAGTTGGTAGGAGCATTAAGTACCCAGTAATTTTTGTGTGGTTAGCAGTAGAGAGGTGTTATGGGACTGGTGGAGGTGTTAGAAGCATTTTGTGAAGTTGGCAATGTGTAGAGGAAGATAAAGTGGGGCTACTCAAGTAGAAAGTTGTGCTAGAGTTTTTACTAGCCTCGATAGAGAAGCTGGTATTGTTTTCAGTTTGCCTGTGTTTCTGTCAGTGTGTGTCTGATAGCACGATAACTTCGCAACATCTCAAGATATCGTCAAAAGAATAAATAGATCACGAGTTTGAGACTGGTGAAAGTAGGTGAAGTCTGTGTGTCTGTTACTACAATAACTTCGCAACCGCTCAAGACATCATCACAAAATTTACAGGTGTGTAGTAGGGATGAAAAGTTCCTACGAGGATTGTTTTCCAGTTTGTCTGTCTGTCTGTGTGTCTGTGTGGCTGATAAGGATAACTTTGCAACCGTTCAAGATAGCATCACAAAATTCTACAGGTGTGTAGTAGGGATGAAAATCTATAAATTAGAAATTGTCGAAAGTAGATCAAGGTCAAAGTCATATTCCTATCTGCGTTAGATATGTATCGGCTCGTGGCTGGTGTGATTCTCTCCTTGGAGTGGCCTCTAGTTTTTTTTTTCTGTCTTTCTTTTGGTTTGCTGTAGTGTGACTGATGACGTAGTGTTTGTGTATGTTTTCAACATATTGGTTGTAGGGTGAGGTGCCGATGTAGAGGATATATCTTATTTTGTTAGGTTGCAAGAATAGTGGCTTTAGGAAAAGGTGCATTGGAAGAAGTGGTAGGGTTGTTAACTTCCCTTAAAACACTTAAGTTTTAGGGAATGGTGTCGTTTTGCTATCAGGAATGCTAAGTATGTGTTGTGCTATTTCGCTTCGTGTTAATGTGTGGCGTGAGTTTTGGTCGTTGGAAAGGATAATAGAGTTAGTAGGGATGTTGGTTATATATTATGGTATTAGCAATGATGTTCGCATTGGGCACGAGATTGACAAGTTATGTAGTTGATAAGAACGGTAATATTACTGAGACCAAGGATGAAACAGATTGAAAGGCAGGAATGGGAGGAATGGAGTGACAGATTGTTATTCCAAAACGTCATTTTAAAGTAGTAAGAAGGGTAGCAAACATGACGGACTTAATGTAGTAAATAAGCACCCACAATTGCAAAAAAGATAATAAAATACCTGGTTCCCTACCCCGAATTTTGGCCCTTTCTTGATACGGCAAACTTAATTTGGATGACGTTCGGGCGACAAGCGCAAAGGATCAGGACAAAACAGGAAAGAATTTTGTGAGAAGGTGAGATGGCAGAATGTAGGAGTGTAGCAGAGAGGGCGACACGTGGCGAGGTGGCGTGGTAGAATGTCCAGGTGTGACGGCGTGGGACAGGTGACATCAATACAGGGTTATGAGGCGGGGTAGGGGAAGGGCGGGGCGGGAGATATGGTGCTGTGAGTGGACAGGATGGGGTGGAGTAGGGGTGGTGAGATGAGGAAGTGGAATGGAGTGGATGCAAGGAGTGAGAGCTGGGTGGAGTGGGTGTGTGCTGGAGGGTACAAGATAATGAAGTGGAGTAAAAGGGGATGATACTATTAGCTGGAGTAGGTTGGAACTTGTTGGTAGTTGGAGGGAATGAGAAAAAAGGAAGTGCAGATAGAGAGACTGACGAGAGGTGCAGTGAGAAAAAAAAAAGTGTGATTAAAACAAGATACTGATTCGATAAGAGATCGGACAGAGTGAATAAGAGCGTTGTGTGAAAGTGGGGTGGGACGGAGTGAGAGGGATTCAATGTGTGGTGGAAAAAGATATATTAGTGAAGCGGGAACACAATGAAGAACTGAAGGGAGTGGGAAAGAGGGAGGTGGAGCGACACAGAGTGGATTTTTTGATGTGGAGTGGTAGAAAGCTGACGCAGGTGTAGTGGAGTGGGTTGTGCCGGATCTCGTGCACCTTAGCGTCATAAATTCAGGTGGAGGTAATGTGGGTGGAAGTGGTGACGTGCCGCCGACCCCAATGTGTGCGTGCATGAGTGTGAGTGAGTGTGTGTGTGTGTGTGTGTGTGTGTGTGTGTGTGTGTGTGTGTGTGTGTGTGTGTGTGTGTGTGTGTGTGTGTGTGAACTCGTGCTTAGTATGCACGTGTTCGGTAGAGGTCGATGAAGGACGGTAGAAAGTGAAAACCAGAAGGGTGTGTGTATGTGTGTGTGTGTGTGTGTGTGTGTGTGTGTGTGTGTGTGTGTGTGTGTGTGTGTGTGTGAGAGAGAGAGAGAGAGAGAGAGAGAGAGTCATACATCACCGCAACACACAGTTTCAGCAAATTATCCCTGTGTTTCTCATGGCATTACCCAGGAGTCCATTTGCCACTCGGTGTGATATACCCGAGTCATCACCAGACCACGGCTTCTCCATTCCCACACCTTAACTACTACACTGTGATGATATATTATTCATTTTCCTCCAGTTAGCACAGGACTATTATGTGCGGGTTAGGAAAGATCTCAAAATAGCCCAAAGAATTAATGAAAACCATACGGAGCCCCTCCAGTTCCAAAGTGACTTCTGAGATGAACAAAATAGTCTGGTCTTCGGAAAAATATACTGAAACGAGCTACCTGTTTACTTATTGTGTAGCCAGAATAAGGAACATTTGCCATTTTGAAATTTTGGCATCATAAACAAGTCTGTGACCTTTGAAAGTGGTTCAAGGTCATTCATTTTTGGAACATGTACTTAGATTAACCTATGGTAGCTTGTGTAGTATTAACAAGATCTGAAGACAAAGGTGTGGAAGAAATAAATGGGGCATGAGTTCATTTACATGTCTCAATAACTGGTTAATTGTCTGCTTAACTGTAACCATATTCCTTTCACATAACAGGAGAGACCACAGCTATATTTCTTCAAAGGTACAGCTTTACAGCTTTTGTGGTTCTTTCCAAAACGCGTTACAAAGAAAACACTGAGCAGACTTTAATTCGGTACTTTTCACTAGGCTAAATGGCGAAATAATCAGCCAAAATTCTCAGCAAACTTTATCATACGATTTTCACCCAAATAGCTGTATCTAAATTAGTTCATGAGATATTTCAATTTCAGATATGCAGTTTTTGCACCCAAAATAAGTATATGACCTTCAAAAATAGGTCAAGGTCATTTATATTTTCCACAAGTACTTAGTTTACCTCAGGGTACCTTCCTGTATAATATGAAGATCCAAGAAAAAAAAGGGCAAAAAAATAATATCAAAACAGTATGCTTCGCAATGTGTATGGCAAGGCTTATATATAATCATGTTAAAGGTTTAATATATTTTGCAAAAGAAAAAAAAAATCGGCACAGAGAAACATGACAGATATTGTCGTGAAAATTTTGTGGCTATATTTCCAAAGGGTTGTGATTATTACAATGTATGAGTTATATCGACGTCCTAAAATTGTGTTTATTGTGAAGATAAAGACTATAGATATCATGTTTGTTATCTGGTAAGTCTTTGTACTGCTGTCTGTTATCTTGCTCAGTCCAGCTCTGTACGCATGTGTACTGAAGTGTATTTGTGTTTGTATTTATGTTGGAGTCAGGTCACGCATGTAAAAAGATGCAGCAATGTATAACGTGCATTCTGTGTGCTTCAGTAATTAGGGTATATGTATGTGTGTGTGTGTGTGTGTGTGTGTGTGTGTGTGAAGGCAGGAGTGTGCAAGCGTGCGTGGGAACATATCATTTTCAGGTATATTCCAATCATTTTTTATGGACGGGTAATTCATCATGGGAACAGTAAACTATTAAATGATAGTATTAGGCAAGAGGGACGGGCGAGGTTAGAGGATGAAGGGGGACGGGCAAATGAGGAATGAGGAGGGAAGTGATGTAGTGAGGTACTGAGGTACGGGGAGGGAAACATAGAGAATATAGAAAACAGAAAACGAATAGGAGGAGGAGAAGGAAGATGGAAGTTTAGACTGAAGAGACTGGAAAGGAAGGATAGATGGGATTTAGGAGAATAGAAAGGAAAACAGAAATCTAAGCTAGGGAAGTGAAATGAAAGCTGAAAGAGGCGGGAGGAGCAGAAAATTGAAAGGAGGAATGGCAAGGAGATAGGAGAGGAGGAGAGAAAGGAGGGATGCATGGGAGAGGAGAGAAGAAGAATGAGTGAAGGATGACCAGAAATAACTCTTCCCCAACTATTTCCTCCATTCTTCCATATGTTTTCCAAAATAGAGCTTTTACTCTGAACACAGCGATGAAAGATAACAGGTCCAAATAAAGGGTGGTGTTTTGAGATTTATTTAGTGTTTCCGATTTCATGTATATTTTGACCTTCGTCTGGCCATAATTTGTTTTTTTCCCCTTTGTGTTTCGGTTTTAACAATCTCTTCACTAATCTTAGCTTTTTCTTTTCTATTCATTTGCTTTAAATCAGATTAGATGAGACCTCTGATAATGACGGGGTTAATGAAGACTATACCGTATCCCTCCAGTAAGAAAAAAATCTGAATGAAATAGTTAGGACCTAGAAAGAAACTCATTTAGTGCCCATGGGTTGAACGGATAAAGAGCAGCAAACGTTTCTTGCTCTATTTATGCATTCTCTCTCTCTCTCTCTCTCTCTCTCTCTCTCTCTCTCTCTCTCTCTCTCTCTCTCTCTCTCTCTCTCTCTCTCTCTCTCTCTCTCCACACTTCGACACACACCTAATCTCAGCTCACACTCCTTCACTGCTGTACAGTCTAACTTTCCTCACATCCTCCGCCTACCCACATCTGAGATCTACCCTCACCTACTTTTGATCACATCCCCTCTCTTCTCACGCCTTCCCTTTGCCCACATTTTCTGTCTGCCCACACCTTCCCTTTGCTCACATGCTCTCCCTACCCACATCTTCCCTTTGCCCACATTCTCTTTCTATCCAGGCCTCTTTCCCCATATCCTTTCTCTACCTTCATCTTCCTTTGGCCCATATCCTCTCCCTGCCCATACCTTCCCCTTGCCTACATCCTTTCTCTACTCACACTTTCCTTTCGTCCGCATTGTCACTCTACCCACACCTTCCCTTTGTCCACATTCTTTCTCTGCCCACACCTCCGTTTTGCTCTCTCTCTCTCTCTCTCTCTCTCTCTCTCTCTCTCTCTCTCTCTCTCTCTCTCTCTCTCTCTCTCTCTCTCTCTCTCTCTCTCTCTCTCTCGCCAACACCCATGAATCATCCATGTATCGCCTTCATTCTCTCTCACTTTCTCCCTCCTCATATTTATTCTTTTTCTCCCTCACCCTTCCTTCTTTTTTTGTCCTTTTCTTGCTTGACCTTCTCTCCCCTCTTTCCCTAGTTTCCTCTTTTTCCTCCTTCCTGCTCTCTCTTCCATTATTCTCTTTCTTCTCCTTCTTTCTCTTTCCCTCCTAAATCTCTCTCTCCTTCTGTCTTTCCTTTTCGGACTTTCCTCTCTCCTCCAATTAATTTCTTTTTCTTTCCTCATTTCTCTTCCTATTCTTTGCTCTCTCTCTCCCTTTTTCTTTTCCGAAGCTTCCTCAGTCTCTCTCTCTCTCTCTCTCTCTCTCTCTCTCTCTATCTCTTTTCCATTCCTCCTCCCCTTTCTACTTTTACTTTTTGGTTCAACTCTCTCTTCCTCCCTTTATCATATTATTCTCTCTCCCCCAGTGTCGTCATTTCTTTATCTCTCCCTTCCTTTCTCCTCCTTTCCTCTTTTCATCCATTCATGTCTCCCCCTTCCCACTCCTTCCTTCTTCTTTCCTCACTTTTTCTTCTCTGAATTCCCTTTCTTTCCTTCTTCCTTTTCTGCTCGCTTTATCTCCTCCTTTCTCTTTTCCTTCTACCTCATTACTCTCCATTTTTCTTCTCCCTCTTCTCTTTTTCCTTCCTATTCTCTCTCCTCTCATTCTCTTCCTCTCCTTTGTTTCCCTTTTCTTTCCATTTTCTCCCTCTCTCTTTCTCCTTTTCCCCATTTTTCTCTGGACTCTCTCTCTCTCTCTCTCTCTCTCTCTCTCTCTCTCTCTCTCTCTCTCTCTCTCTCTCTCTCTCTCTCTCAATGAACGAGCCACTTCATCAGATAATATGGAGGAGCAGCGGCGAGATTATGAGGCGATCTGAAGAGAGAGAGAGAGAAAGAGAGAGAGAGAGAGAGAGAGAGAGAGAGAGAGAGAGAGAATTTCGACTGGAATGTTGGAGAAAGAACTGATTAAAAATGAAAGAAAATGAGAAAAAACACATACTGTACAAAAGAAAGTACAGCTAGTTGATAGAAGCAATAGAAGGAACACAACGAAAGAGGAGTGATGTAGGCTGAGGAGGAAACGCAATGAAAGAATAGATAGAAAAGCTGAGAGAAAGAAACAGAAACAAGCAGAGAGAAGGAAGCTGAAAGAAGTTGAGGGAGAAGATGGGAGAGGAGAGAGGAGAGAACAAATATTACATAGTGGATTACTCTGGATGGAGAGAGGAAAAGGCAGACAAGTGACGTAAAAAAACTCAGAAGAAGAGTAGTTACCTATGCTAGTCTCTCCATTACATTAGCATTTTTTAATCTGTTCCTGCTATCACCGCTCGACTATTTTCGGGTTAGGGAAGACTTCACGAAATGCAGAGGTTAAAACAATCGCTAATAATCCCTATACTGTAGTTGTGTGTTCTTAATGATTTCACTGTTCTCATCTCCACAGTTATATTCAGTCTAAAAATGGTCAAAATGGAGTGCTTCAGTACAGCCGTCATTAACCCCATAGCCCAACATGACCCCTTGATTAACTCTTTCATTACTTTGGTGCACTTGGCTTTGTTAATCAGGGTCACATTAGGAGTTTTTTTTTCTACCTGGGAGTAATCGTGGCCCTCAAAGGTTTCAAAATACTGATTCACTCAAATGAGTAAAACCAGACGATTTTGTTCAGTTGAATGGAGTCATGGCAGTCAATGGGTTAACCTCCTCACTTTAAGAACGATCTGAGCGAAGTGGCCTGTCGATAACAAGAATAATTTATAAGAGAATTCTAAAGAGGTTAACGTGAAGTTGCAGAGTTAATCCCTTCCATTCCTAGGATGCTATTTTTTCTGTTATATAGGAGAGAAGTTTTGTAAAGAAGGAGTTAATGAAGAACTATCTCTATCCCCTCCAGTTGAAAGAGTCTCTCCCCAGCTTATTAAAACAGACGGGTAGCAGCAAGAGCAATATTTAAACTGCGTCACCGTACTGAAGGGTTACGGCGAATGTCAGGGGTGAATCGTTAAGACTACATGGTTATAGAGTATGAGGAATAGCTAGTGACAGAGACGAACAAACTCCATTCCACTAGGATGACGTCTCTCAGGTTTTGATCTCGCTTTCACCAGTTAATTATACTATATTTAGCTTGGAGGAGAATGTTTTAACAGAAGAGAATAATTACAGCCCTCTTGAAAGCCTCCATTGCAAGAGATCCCCCGATATTAATTAAACTCGTCTTAAAAATACAAGAATAAACCAATCGAACCATCAACGTAGTGAAAGAATGAGCCTAGTCAGCGCATAAAAACAGTAGCTATATATCCACGATCTTTCTGGCTGAACAAATGATAGATTTACGTGACAGTGATTTGCTTGCCTCTGGGGGAAGCTGATATTCAAGATCGTTATTACGTGCAATCACAGCCACTTGTACCTGTCAACCACTGTGTCAAGCAGTACTTTATGATACGTGAATCATACTTTTATTCTCTTGGGTAATATTTTCCTTTCATTGCTCTTCTCTCTTTAATATGTATACCACTGAACTTGAACTTTAAACTATAAGAACGTGTGGAAAACAAATTATACTTGCTGTGTCATAATGCTTTAGCAGCTATTCCTGATGCATACTTCATTCCCTGTCTACATACATCAGTCTCTATGAGTCCATTGCTGGGTAGGACTTTCTCCTCGGAAGGAATGACAAGGAATTTTACCCTTTCCCATGCTAGCAAAGTTCAAGCTGAGAAAGTGTGTTCAGAGGAAGAATGATGTGTGTGAAAGTGGAAGTATAATAAAGGCCATGTGTTTGTGTGTCAGAGACTGTAGAACCAAAAGGATGCTAACATATGAAAGGACATGCCGTACTACTCCATCACCTGCTTTATATGTCCACAGCAGTGAAGTTCAAACCTTAGTCGTGTGTACACTCACTGCGAATACTAATCACCACTAATCTTCTCCACGAATTCCTTGACTGAGCCAGTCTCTGCTAGGTTTTGCCCGCAAACTTCTCTGTCTCATTTCGCCACCTCTCGTCGGGCCTCTTTCTGCTACACTTGCATTCCCTTGCAGTCCAATCAATCAGTCTCTTGCACCATCAAATATCCCTTGCTACGTGACCTGCTAAACTCCAATTCTTTTCTTTTATAACTTCAATAATGTCTTTGACTTTAGTTTGCTCTCTCACCCAAGTTAGCCTCTTCCTGTCCCTCAAAAATATTCATTACACGGACCTTTCCATTGCCCTCTGAGAACTGATTAGTTTGTCTTCTATTAATTTTATAATTTTTCAGGTCTCACAACCGTGCATACAGTATTACACACACACACACACACACACACACACACACACACACACACACACACACACACACACACATATATATATATATATATATATATATATATATATATATATATATATATATATATATATATCTGTCTTTCTCTCCAAAACTTCTTTTGTTCCTCCAGTTTCCTCATATGTCAGCGACAGAAAGATAAAAGTGGATAATATTCCAATTTCCACTCAGTTAACGCCGGCATGCCACAAGGATCTGTTTTGGCTGGTAAAACCACTTATATACAATTTACTAATAGACGGATATTGCCAGGTTCCTACATTACCTTCGATGCTACTAAAATTCCTGTCTACAAAAGAAATGATACTCTTGCTGTTTCACTTTACAATGCCCTCAGCTGGACCTCTCATGTCAGATCACTTCCTAAAACCACCTCAGAGAAACTTGGGTTATTGTACAGAGTTCATAGCTTCGTCACTGACGAGCAGCTGGCTACGGTTTAGAAGTCATGTGAGCTCTCAGCTGGAATATTGTTCACTCTTGTGGAGTGGATGTGGAGAGGTTGCACTAAAACAACTAGACAAAATTCAGAACAAAGCTGTTAGAATGATTAATAACCCTGCAATTGCATATAACTACCTCTCATACAAGGAAGAAGGAATGTTGCCTCATTTGCATTAGTTTACAGATACTTTTATTCCAAATGCTCAGAAGAAATTGCATCCACTGTGCCACCTCTCCATGCCTTCCCGTGTGCTACACGGACATCTGGCAGAGCTCATGTCTGGAACGTCACACTGCCCTATTGCAGAACTTCCGCCTATCAGAAATTTTTATTCCCCGAACTGCATCTTTTTGAAACTCGCTTCCACAGAGTTGTTTCCCCCCAAACTTCAACCTACAGCTGTTCAGGTCCAACTGTTACAGATTTTTTATGAAAGGAGGACACCAGTAGTTTAGTGAATAGATTATTTTTTCTTATTTATTTGTTTTTCCTCCCTCTGTTCTGTTATTTAAAATAAATAGGTAAAGAAATAAATAATTAAATATAAATACAAATATAAATACAAATATATATATATATATATATATATATATATATATATATATATATATATATATATATATATATATATATATATATATATAAAGGCTCCAACATGCTTGCATGCGTCGGCCTTGGTCACCTAATGACGGCTCTCCATGTTGCTCGATCTCTGGCAGCTTCCATATTCAGTTCCGTATCCCTGAGGTCACACTCAGTGACCTCGTCCCAGGTCTTTTCCCGTCTGCCCTTTGCATCCCGACTCCTAATGTTAACACTTCTCACTTTCTGCACGCAATTATAATCCCCCATCCTCTCCACATGTCCAAACCATCTTAATCTTCCTCGCCTCATCACACCACCAATACGCTCCAGTCCCATCCTACCACACAACTCTTCCATGGTATACCTAACCCCCCCAGGCCTTGCACTCAGGGATGCACTGCACATGCACATAGTCATTGTCATTACTGTACGTTTGAGCCTGGGAATATCCTCTTCCTTTACTGCCCAGATCTCACTACCATACAGCATTACACTCCTAACACATGCCGTGTACAAAGATCCCTTAACACAGAGGTAGAGCCTTGTAATGTCAGGAGAGAACACAGCTTCCTGAACTTCTTCTAATCACCCTCCCTCCTGCCCCAGCTCCGGTACATATCTCCCAAAAAACAAGACTCTTCAACACTCATGAGACACCAGCAGGATCAATCCTTTCACTCCTGACAATCTCCACGTGCTCTCCCAAACACACCTCACACATGAAATTAGCATTATCTCGGTCTACCTTTAATATCACTACATCTCTTATGCATCCACTTGTTACAAAATTACTTCCCACGCCCTTCCGGCACATCGATCATTAAAACGTTCTCCTTTCTTTGACAGTACTGCCACCAGCCCTAGATATCATCACTTTTGCATTTATTCTTAAGCTATTGTACCCCATACCATCTCTTCACTTCCTAAATCTTTCCTCCGCCTCCCTTTTGTTCTCTTCAGTCAACACCAAATCATCGGCATACATATCCCACGGGAGTCCATTTCTGAAGTCATGTGAGAGGGCTTCAAGCACCATGATAAACAACAATGGGCTCAAGACTGACCCCTGATGCACACCAACATTCGCTGAAAACTCATCAATCAAATCTCCATCCACCCTTACCTGAGTGCGAGCACCCACATATGACTATGACCACTATGGTATTATCTCTTGCAAATTCGAATTACTCTTAAAAACAAAGAAGAACAACCACTACCGTATTATCTCTTACAGGGTGTACTGGCACGAGGCTAAGCTACGATAGTACAGAACATACGAACGGCGGCTGGTCTACACCCCTGACGGTAATATACGACCGAGACACCTCCAACCTTCTCTTGGGGATTCGAACTGGTGAGTGAAGCGCTTTACCTTCACCTTGGCTGTATTCTCGGACCACTGATTCAATTGGCGTAACTGTGTTTTTTGTTTTACTGGTCAAATTTTCACTTCTCAGTAGAATACTCGTATTATAGCACAAACAATCGGTGAAGAGAGATCATGGCAGTATTAACAGCAACAATGGCAACAACAGGTTTCATTAGAATCAACAATAATAATAAAAAACAACGATTGCAATGTAATAAACAACAGTAAAAAGGAAAAAAAAAGAATTGGGAATATCATTAATTCTGTAATCAAAGAATGCACCAGTTAAACTGCTGAGTGTCACCATTTTGAGAAGTATTTACATCCAGTTGCATCAGCAGTATCTCAGAGGACTGACCTCCAACGGAGATGCAGATAAATTTATTCAAATAATGCTGTTGTTCGGAAATGTTTTCATTACTTTCTCTTGCTTTATTTTGAGTGCTGTTCTCCTACTTAGCTTTCAGTTGCTGAGTCCAACTTAGAAGTTTCTAGGCCGTACTTTTCATCAGGTTAGGTTTTTGTAGCTTGTTCTCAGTCTATATCTTGAACATCGTCGTCTTGTTACTTCTCTGACTCTGCTTCGTTAGATATTTAATAATGCTGATTAGCCATCCCTTGCATACCAAACAGCCAGCACCTTTTCAGCTAGTCCGTGTGATCAGATATTCATTAAAACATAAATAATCAGGCTTTTTCTCGAGCTATATGTAATACATCACAGTATTCTACGTGTTGTATTCCATCAACCACTAAACTCTGGCATACCCTGCCTTATGATATTGTGGATGCAGAGAATATTCAGGCGTTAAAAACTGGTCTCCATGAATTTTTACTTAGTAATTGCTTCTTGGGTCTTTGTTCCCCCCACTGGGATTTTTTAGGGTATAAAGGCTGCTTGTAGTCTCTTCGTTGGGGCTCACACTTAGTGTCCTGTAATAATAATAATAATGATGATGATGATAATAATAATAATAATAATAATAATAATAATAATAATAACAAAAATAATAATTGATAATAATTATCATAATAATGGTAACAAGTGCAGCCACGATAGTACCAATTAGTAACAGTAACAACAACAACAACAACAACCGTATCAGTAAAGGTGTCAACAACAGAAACGAGAAGGAGCACTCACAGAGTACAACACCCGCTCCCTCCAACTGATCTAGGGGCAGAACTGTGACTTTGAACTCAGACAAATTACCCTCAAAAGCAAATTTCGCCAGTGTGTCATAACTTTCCCCATTCCACTGTTCGATCTACTTTGTCCAGTGACATTGTTCACTGACCATTCCCTGTGCCTTGACTTTTGACTGATTGCTCTCAAATTCAGACTTCTTTATCATCGTTCAAACCTGACCCATCCCCCTGAAGTTCAGTCTACAGCAGATAAAAACTGTTCAAGTTGACTTTACCATGTGATCTTAACCTCTGACCTATTGTTTAAAAAAAAATATTAGATCGTCCTGGTGGGTGATCTTCAGCTCATCCCTAACCCTCCCAACAAGTTTAGTTAAAGAGAAAGATCAGAGCTGTTAGAGTTGACCTTGCTTTCTTGTCTTGATTTTCGAACTTTCCCTATGAAATTGACCTTCTTCTTCTGTTCTTGCCTTGTCTTCAGTCCTTCTACGAAGTTGGGTCTAAATCGGACAAAAGCTGTTTTAGCTGACCTTGCTCTGTGATGTTGACCTTTGACCTATCGTTCTCGAGCAAATAGGCTAACTCCATGTGTAATCATCAACACTTCTACCAGGTTTGGTTAAAATCATATCAGTACTGACTTATTTTGTTAATATCCACACACACGAGACGACCATTCACTTTCCTCTGTGAACTTGACCTTTGACTGGCTGTTCTAAAAATCGATTCCTTTTATTCTTGCCTTATCCTCAATTATTCCATCAAGTTTGGCGAAAAATGGATGAAAACTTTTTCATTTTGCTAGGTCAACGGTTGATCTACCCTGTGACCTTGTCGTTTGACCTACTGCTTTAAAAATAGGTTTCCTCACTCTCACCGTCAACATTCTACAAAGTTTGATTAGATCAGATTAAAGCTGTTTTGTTAACACACACACACACACACACACACACACACACACACACACACACACACACACACACACACACACACACACACACACACACACACACACACACACACACGTCAACTAAAATATAATAGACGTTCCCACGTGGATATAATAGAGCTGCATGATCAACATCCGTAATAGCTATAGTACGGTAACAATAAAAATACATCTATAACACAAACAGCAGCAAAAGAAACAGTAACAGTTGCAGCAACCATTGCTGTCACAGCACTATTACTGGATATAGATACATCTCTCTCTCTCTTTCTCTCTCTCTCTGTATATACTGTATATACGTGTGTGTATATCAAAATAATACGAGTTTTAATATATATATATATATATATATATATATATATATATATATATATATATATATATATATATATATATATATGGAGCTTCTGTGGTACAGTGGTAGAGTGTGCGTTTCGCACACGGGTGAACCAGGGTTCGTGCCCCGCCAGGGTAATAAACTTTGGGAGTGTTCACCCGGCCACGTACTGCATTGGCGGACACAGGGGGTGCTGTGGTTGGACCCGTGTCGCTTACTATAAAGTATGCTTGCATCCAGTCGGCTTACGCGGGCTGATTACACTTGGTTCACAGATTACACACACATCCAAAGCCACTCCAACATTACAATTACACTTACATGCACTTCTCACCCTACATACAATCTCTACCAGACAGCCTAAGCCACTTGGTAGAGATACATTGGCTGTATCGTCCCGTCTTCGGTGAGGATAGGCCGGTCCTGCAGTTGATATATATATATATATATATCAAAAGTAGTACGAGTTTTGGCAATAGCTTTAGCCATAGATATAACAAGAACAGTAACATGAACAGGCTTACCAGCAAACTAGCAGAAATATAATATCATTATCATAATCATCAGCAGCAGCAGCACCAGTAGAAGACGCATGTGCAACAGAAGAAAAGACAGTACAGTCATTACCTTCCTCATAATATCAGTGGCATCATCATCGTCAGCAGCAGTAGCAGCAGAAATAAAAATAACATTAGCAGCAGCAACAAAACAGCAACAGTAACAGCAGCAGCAGCAGCAGAAATAAGAGTTGCAGCAAGAAAACAACAACAACAGCAGCAGAACAACAACAATAACAGCAGCTGCAGCGGCAGCAACAACCGCTGCCACCGTTGCCACCACCGCCAACAACAGCAGCTGCAGCGGCAGCAACAACCGCTGCCACCGTTGCCACCACCGCCAACATATGCAGGAGGAGTAACAGTAGTAAGAACAGTAGCCGAAGGAGGTGGAGAGGGGTGTGGGATGTAAAGCGATCCACTGCATAAATAAAGCCTTCCCTCCACGGCCATGTGAGCCACCAGCCTGCCCTGCCTCTACTCTCGACGTCTGGTGGAGAAAGAGAGAGAGAGAGAGAGAGAGAGAGAGAGTCCAAAGAAGAGAATTATTATAGAAGAGGAAAAAGAGTGAGTTTATGAAGGAGACAAGGGGAACAAGAGAGATCAAGCACAGCAAGCCAATGAAGTCACCCTTGACATCAGGTGACTATGAAACAAGTGCAAACAGTATCAAAAATAGCCTAAAGAAGTGTTCCCCAGCACCATAGTCAGTCATAAATCCATTTTCTGTAAAGCTCCAGGTTGCTAGGCTACGATTTTGATTAGAACTTTTCCTCCTCCTCCTCCTCCTCCTCCTCCTCCTCCTCCTCCTCCTCTTCCTACTCCTTTGCCTGGAAAATATCTGTTTCAACCACTCTTCGAATAAGCTGTAGAGGGTGGGAGGGAGAAAGGAAGTGAGGAAGCATATGCAGGAGGGAAGTGAAAGAAGAAAAAGAGACAGAAAGAATATTTGAAGGAGGAAGAGGGTGAACAGGAAGCCTGGGATGATACCGGAAAATAAAAGGGAGGAGTCGTAGACATAACAATGAAAGGAGGGGAGCTATTCAGTGAAAGACTAAAAACGAGATTACAGAAGAAAACTGTGAAAGAGGAAGAGGCCTAGGATAGAGAGAGGGAGGTATGAAGGACGGAAGAGGGAAGTGTGAAGGAAAAGAGAGAGAGGGATGAAGGAGGGGACAAGGAGAGTGAAGGAGGGAGGAAAGGAGGAAAGTTGCCCAATGAAAGACGGTGTTCATCCCCTCCTTACCCTGTGCTCTTGTCTGAGACACTGGTTCTGTTGTGGTGGGGTGGAGGAGCAGGGGAGGGACGTCAGGAAGGGCGCCACATTACGCCCTTACCTTACTTGATGGGTAAAGTTCTTTGCTTACGTTAAATAATCTTTTATAAACACACACGTACGCCGAGGTACAGAAATATGGCTAAATGAATATAAACACATACGTAAGCAAACAAATTATACGAGTAAATAAATAATAAACAGAGAGATGAAAAGATAAAGCTTAACTCCAAACCAAAGATCATACAACCTACGCCATACAGTTGTACTTTGTCACTGATTCCTGTTTCAACCTCTGTACTGTACTTCCTTAATTAAACATTTACTATACCAATCACACTATTTAACAGAGAAGTGTGAATCAAACGTTTTCTCTTCCTAAAAACTACTTTCTTAAAATTAAAAAGTGTGAATCAAGTATCACTTTCCACTAACCACTCTATTAAAAGGAGGGAAGGGGAAAGGAAGAGAGAGAGAAGATCTAGTCAGGAGAAAGGAGGAAGGGTGTGAAATTGCTAAGGGAAAGAAGAAAAAGGGAGATAGAGAGGAAGGAAGGGGAGAGTAGAAAGGGGGAATAGTGAATGATAAAGAGGAGAGAGAAAACAGGGAAGAGAGAGACGGAGGAGAGGTGAAAGAAAAACGGGAGAGAGAGGAGGAGGAATAGTAAATAATACATATAAAAGAGAAGCAGAGAGAGAGAGAGAGAGAGAGAGAGAGAGAGAGAGAATTATGTATTAAGTAGAAAATCGAGAAGAAAGATTGACACAAATGGAAGAGTGACGCAGAAGGGAGAACAGTGCAGAAGACGAAGAAATGAGTGAGTAAAAGCTAGAACTTTGAAGAAAACGTACGATAAAGGTGTATGCCAAGGCCACGAATTGCTTAACTGCAGTGCTTATCTTCGTAACTAAAAGGTCTGAGTCCGTACTAGGGTATCATCCTCTCTGCTTCTATATAAGGCCACTGCATCATTCAAGTTATCAAATTTATCTTCCCCAGGTGGTGCTATATGGATACTGATTTTCCTACTGACGGTAAATTAACACCTGAGTTGAGTGTTGCCAGTTGCTTTCACCAGGACCCTAACCATGGCTCAATTGGACCCGCAACTTCGTAGCTAAGAACGCTAGCCCCTCATTAACCGTGGCTGCGGGAGAGGAAAACAGGGAAACATTGAAATAGAGAGAAATGCAATGGGGAGGAAAGAAGAAAGAAAGGGAGAAAAGTGTAGGAGAAGTCACACAAGGTGAAGAAAGAAGTAAGCAAGTAGGAGTAGGAGATACGAGAAAAACAACAGCAGAAAAGAGGAAAAGGAAGGATAAAAGTAGAGAATGAGTGTTGAGATGACGGACTGAAAAGTGTAGAGGAGGGAAAGAAGAGAAAGAAACAGAGAAAATATGAAGGAAAGAATAAAAAGAGAAGAAGAAACACTAAGAGAGAGCAGCATCCGTGTCCATATTCTGGTCTAAGGGCCAATATTTGACTTTGTCCTGTGATCTTGATCTTCGGCATGTCGTTCTCAAACGCGAATTGCTTCATTCTTGCCAAACCTTTCATATGTCTACCAACTTTGGTTCAAATAAGATCAAAACTCTTTCGACTTAGTTTGTTTAGTGACCTTGAACTTTGACCTTTCCTTGTGACCTAGACTTTTGACAAACTTGTTTTCAAAATCGAATATCTTTTTACTTGCTTTAACCGTAGTCCTCCCCTTCAGTCTGCATCAGTTAAAAAGTGCTTCAGCTGACTTTGCGGTGGGACTTATACCTTTAACCTATCACTCTCAAGAACAATACATCACACTCTTGCGTGATCCTCAATTCATCCACCAAGTTTGACCCAAATCAGATGTAAATCACTTTAGTTGTTTTGTTCACTCAGAGACACATCAGTGAAACTTTGACCTTACCCTGTGACCTAGATTTTTGACTGATTGTTCTAGAAACTGAATCTCTTTCTTCTGTCCTTACCCTTAACCCTTTCCAAAAGTTGTGTGTTAATCAGTGAAAAACTGTTTATGCTGACCATGACTTTTGTCCTATTGTTCTCAATAACAGTAGGGCTACTTCAGCGCAGACCTGGAACTCTTCCACCTTGTTTGGCTAAAATTTGATGAAAACTATACTTGTTATTCTTTTAACAAACACACATCGGTCGAACTTTTACCTTGTCTTGTGACCTTGACCACTGACTGTTTTCAAAATTGAATCATTTCATTTTAACCCTAGCTTTAATAATTTCTCCAAGTTTGGTCGAAAATGAGTAAAAACTTTCAGCTGATTTTGCTAGGTCAGCTTTTGTTTGACCTAGCTCTATGACCTTGACATTTGACCTAACGTTAAAAAATATATATATAGGTTTTCTATATGGACAAAACCTTAACCATTCCATCAAGTTTGGTTGAAATCAATTAAAAATTGTTCGAGTTATTTTCTTCTCTCTCTCTCTCTCTCTCTCTCTCTCTCTCTCTCTCTCTCTCTCTCTTCGCGAAACGCGGATATAAAGAAGAGTTTAGGAGAAAGAAAGGTAGAAATGACAGTCGCTTATTTACAAAATATAACTTATTAGTACAGTAAACACAGTCTTGATTGAAGTAAACTGCTATAAGAAAATCCAGTTGTATGGCATATTTATCACTATAGCGTTTATTTCAGTTTGATATATTTCGTTGTCGCAAGGGTGAAGGGATGATTATAAAAAGGCAACCTTATGCACGATTTATGTTTTGGAAAATTTGTTGATACAGGCACAAGAGCGAAGTAGAGAGAGTATCACAGTTCACTGCACCATGTCGACGTGTTGATGTTGGAATGCTCGAGGGAACTGGTACAAGCATGAGCTGTGTTTATCTTATCTTATTTTCAACCAAACATCTATCAGTTAGTCCGCAACCCAGCAAGGATGAATGAAAAGTAAAAATTTGGGAACAAGTAATATGATTTTGTCGTAGGCAGGAGGGAGGGGGGTTCTTCTCTTATCTTTATTTCTTAGGAATATTTTACATCTCCAGTTAAGACAGATATACTCTGTGCATGGTGAACCGACCTCCAGACAGGTATGGTACCGGTTATTAATTGATTTGATAATAATTAACAATAATTATTTCATTAATCAAGCTCAGTTAACTTAATTATTTTACAGAATGGAGGTAATGAACAGAATGGGTGGATAATTGCAAGAGTAATAGGCTTTATGACAAGAAAACTTGTTTGCAAAGTTCACATAATAGTAAGTCTCATTCAACAACCTTTCACATAACACAAAATTAAATAGTTGCGAGAGGAAACACAGCGGAATTCTAACGATCACTCATCACTTACTGTACCCTCATGATAATCACTGCACTGCACTGCTGAGACTAATATCTTCTCGCTAATTTCCACTTCGTAACACTGATAAGCACTGGGGAAGACAGAAAAGTCAGCCTGGAATCACCCTTGGGGGGCCAAACTGTCTCAATGAATTAATTAATATGGGGTACCTTGCAATGAAATGGGAGCAGGGCAATGAAATGACGGGGGACAGGGCGACATGGAGGCGATTTGTTTGTGGCCACCCCTTACGGGACTAATGCGTCAGGCAATAGATAGAGAGATAGACTTGGGGCAGAGGACTAAGGCCAGCACACTGGAGGCTCATATGCTTGCAGGCTGAGAATGACCGAGGTCCGAGGTGACACTTAAC
>NC_137046.1:39122103-39159603 GCF_032717465.1 Coenobita brevimanus
TTTTTTTTTTTCTTCTTCTATACTTATTGCAGGCAGATTTTTTCAAGCTTAGGAAGAGACTTTCTCTAAATAGATGGGTTAGAGACGGCATTCACTATCACCGGTGAAAGATTACCCTATCAGATAAATGTGATCGTGTGGCTGGGGGAATTATTAGACGGGTAAAGAACCATCAGTTTGAAGGGACTGAGGATTCGTGTGTATTTAAGTCCTTCAGTTAGAGAGTTTTTTTTTTTCTTTTTTTTTCTTTCTTTTTTTACATCCAGGCAACCATCAGATGATTCTTTTCTACCTAGAACAAACATTCATTAGTCAAAAACTTGTCCAATTATATATTTAACTCTTCCAGTTCGAAAAGCCTCCTCAAAGGTGCATAATATCGTATAAAGAATGACTTTTTGTTTGTTTGTTTGTTTGTTGAGAGTTCTCGATCAAGAGTGGTGAAATATAAATTTTATTAATCCCTTTTTTACGAAGGGAACTTTGTATGCTCTGTGTAAGTTATTATTACACAAAGCATATGAAGCTCCCTTCGTAACAAGGGGATTTGCAAAGATAATATCAGACGATCGCTGAGACAAAGACGTCCTTGAGCTGAAGCGATAACTAGGCGCTCAATGACGTAGGTAGAACTCTCATCCGTAATGTGATATTAGGTGAGCATGAATCCCCCATGATGGGCAAGTTCCCCTCGCAGATATTAAAATGATCAGAAATAGGGGCAGCTGACCACATATACTTCAACGAAATTTCTCAGGCCAGTTCACCTGATTCCTCAGTATTGTCTTTCATTATATAAGATTTCCTAACATTAGTTTTAGGGGGGTCAGCCCCCCTCCATCTTACTTCATGTTGGATAATGGGTTCCGGTTTGCTAAATGCTACTGGTACTATTACTGCTACTACTACTATTACTACTACTACTACTAGCACTACTACTACTACTATTACTATTACTACTATTGTACTACTACTACTACTACTACCACTCCCACTACTACACAGTGTACTCTAGGGTTTTACCCCTTTCAAACAAGTATATTTCTTTTCTCTTTACAAATATTCCATCATGCCTAAGAGGTCATGGACGTCTTTTAGGATGCAGTAATGATAGTAATGCTTTGATATCGGCATGCATATCGCAGGACTGGGTATGTAGTTTTCATGCTTTTTTTGAATGCACAGGAAGACACTGCACATCGACTTTATTATCATCAGTAGTAGTAACAGTAGTAGTAGTAGTAGTTGTTGTTGTTGTTGTTGTCGTAGTAGTAGTATAAGTAGTGGCAGTAGTAGTAGTAGTTGTAGTAGTACTGTAGTAGTAGTAGTACTAGTAATAGTAGTAGCTGTAGTGATAGTATCGGTAGTACTGTATTGTGTGTGTGTGTGTGTGTGTGTGTGTGTGTGTGTGTGTGTGTGTGTGTGTGTGTGTGTGTGTGTGTGTGTGTGTACTTTATGGTTGTTTGATTACTTATTTTGTTAGTGGTCGGTGCTTTGTGAGTCTTTGTACGAGTAAATGGCTGGTGTTTTTGTGGGTCTTCTGTGTGGTTGATCGTTGCTTTTATGTATGTAGTATTGTCAGTGCTGTGTCTTTATGCAGCTGTCGGTTCTGTGTCATTATACAGCTGTCGGTTCTGTGTCTTTATACATCTTTTGATTCTGTGTCCTTCTATAGCTGTCAGTTCTGTGTCTTTATATTGTTGTCAGTATACTGTTGTCGGCTGTGTCCTTATACTGTTCTTGTTTTATGTCTTTATAATTTTGTCAATCTTACATCTATACTGTTGTCGGCTTCGTCTCTACGGGGTATGTTATTGTGCATTTGTGTTGTTTGTGTATTGTTGTCGGTATTACATCTTTATACTGATGTCGGTTCTGTGCCGTTATATTGTTCTCAGTTTTATGTCTGTACTATTGTCTCCTTTATGATTTTATACTATTGTCACTTGCCTCTTTAAACTTTTGTCCGTTTTGTGTCCTTATACTATCGTCTGTTTTCTGTCTTTATTCTTTCGTTGGTGAGTGTTTTATATTTTTATATTATTATTTTTGTCAGTTGGTCTTTTCTCTATGTATTCCATATTATGTCTACATTTTCTGCCTCTGCTCTGTGGTTGTTCTGCATTATCTGTGTCTGTTCTGTGGTTGGCTTGCATCTTTCTTGTTCTAATAGGAATGCAGTTTCTGTGTCCAATCTGTGGTTGGTAAGCGTTTTCTGTTTTCGTCTGTTGGCGATTTTTGTGAACTAATAAAGTTATCGGTCGGTGTTTTCTGTTTCTTATTTGATGAGTGTATTTTCCTTTTTCTAACATCTTCAGTAAAATTAAATTTTGCTTTAGCTTTATCTTGACACCTGCAGTAGATTGTATTCATCTCCATTTCAGAAAAAAAAAAAATCACTCTTTAGCAAACATAAATAGTCTTGTACACGGAAGAATAAATTATAAGCGACGGTCTCGTGCTAGATACCTTAACCCAAACACCGTGATGAAGTCTTTATTATCACACCCACAGCGGTGGCCAGATGTAGTATTTGTTCCTGTGTCATTTCCTCACTCACTCATTCACTGAGTCACTGTACCTTTTTGAAGAATGGGGCATAGTCCTTGTAGGAGGAGTGTTAGTAAAAAAAAAAAAAATTTGCACAATGGTAGATCTCCCCCCTGGCCAGGTTACAGGGTGGGTGGAACCCCCTCCACGGGGGCGGCGGTCCCGGGGTCTCGCACCCAAAACCTCTAGACATGGCCTTTTTTTTTTTTTAACACGAATTTTTACATACTAGAAGAACTTCATTCGCGACAGGTTATAAGCATGGTATGACCCGTGAAGTACTACTCCCTACAGTATAGAGGGCCAGGCCTCGGTGGTCTCGGACCAAGTAATTATGCATAGTCAAAGTTTTTAAGTGGAAAACATGAAGTTTTGCATATTAATAGACTGTCACCCGGGGCACGTTGTGGGAAGGATGGAACCATCGAGGATCGCTCCTCAGGGGGAACAGGGATGCCACAGGGGGTCCAGGTAAAGTCATTATGCACGGCCATAGTTTTTGACCTAAGAACATGAACTTTGCTGCTTGGTAGGAGTTTTCCGCTGCCACGTTTTAGGCCAGTGGTTCCCAAACTTTTTTACATGACGGCCCCCTTTTGACTTCTAAGAAATCCTCACCCCCCGATCCTTTATTTATGTATATAAATTATGCAATGCTAATTGTTTATATTGATTACAGCTTTATTATTGCGTAGGACCAGATACATCCTTGCCTGGTGAACATGGATGAAAACAAATAAACCATATGTAATACCAATATATAAGATTTATATTATATAGCAGTAATTAAATAAACATGCACTTATACAATGGCCCAAAAATAATATAGAAATAATATAAAAGGCTACTTCTAACAATATCACTGAGGAATAAACTCCAGTATTTTTTATAAGCCAAATCCTCGATGAAAGATGTGAAAACAGAAACCATTTCAGATAGATGTTGTTTCTTTTTCACAAAATCAGCAATTCTAGGCCTCAGGGATGATGGCGCACAACTTAAATGACCATCTATGTGCAGTCGATTTGGCAGAGGGATTCACGCCCCTCTCCCCCCGTATCCACTTCACGCCCCTCCAGGGAGACTTGCCCCCTAGTTTGGGAACCATTGTTTCATTGTTTTAGGCAGTGTGGAACCCCCAATGACCACCTCCCACGGGTGGGGGGACAACGCCATCGTTTCTACGTAGGCACTCGACTTTTGCACAGGAACAGACCTTCATCTGGACCAAAATTTATAGAGGGTGGGATTCCCTAGATGTGCTTCTCCCCTCCCGGTAAGTAATTATTTCATTCCCCTGGCAGCATTGCAGGCTTGGTTGGATGCGGCTATCAAAGGTGTCCTTTGTCTTATTTCTTAAATTTTTCGAAGCACTGATGTAATTCACATTTTAATGAAGCTACAACAGGTGATTAAATTTTAGGAGAGATCTCCCAGTAGTATAGTAATTAAAGAGATCTTCATCTGTTCCCCCCCCCCTGGAAAAATTAACCAACAGTAATACTTATAAAATTGTCCAAAGCATAAAAAAAAAAAAAAAAAGTCACCGGACTGAAGAGGATCATTTCGTTTTTTTTCACCGGAAGATTTTAATTAGATTTAGAGAGGCATCTCAGTGAAAGCGACGAAGTTCTCCACTTGACCCCATTAGTCTGAGAGGTTCATCCACGGTTTAATATAATCGCCTTGTGGCAGTAGCAATAAGATTCGAATGACACTATCATACTGAATTTCTTTACCATGGACATTCCTTTAATACAGACTGACAGTTCATAAAACCCCTCCTGCTGTTATCATTAAGCAACCTATGAGCGTGAAGGCCCCACCATGCATTCATTATTTACGATGAACTTTGTGGTCGAAGTGGTGACATGTGAAGGCGACACATGGGGGGACATTTGTGCTTTGGGGAACAGACTATCACGTCCATGTCCAGAGTCGGACACACATTTAAAAAAAAAAAAAAAAAAAAAAAAAAAACTAATTTCTCTTTGGTTAGGGATATGGCACCGTATTCCGGCCAACTTACGGGTAATGGTAACACCTCTTCTGCATCAGTTTAGATTGCCAACGGCAATTTAGTATAATCCAACATGTTGGTGTTCTGTGCTATATCCTTATGATAGACATAAACATATAAATTATGCAAGAAGTGTACTAAGCATAACGTATCGGCAAGGAAAAAGTATTAAGTATTCTGTGCGAACGAAAACACAGCTCCACACACACACACACACATATATATATATATATATATATATATATATATATATATATATATATATATATATATATATATATATATATGCAGAGAGAGAGAGAGGGAGAGTTTATCCGGTGACTTTCTTTTATAGTTTATTCTTGCCGTCTCCAGATGATTATGTTCATCTTAAAAGAGCCTCGTGGCAGTGCAGGGGTTCAGAAATGTTATATTTAGCCCCTAAAACTCAAAACATCTTCCCTACTTTTAGTACATTTCATGGATATGGCAAAAATACGAGAAAAATTATGTCATCCCCACTAAAGGTGTTAAAAATGAGTGCGAGAAGATGCTAAACAATCACAAAGAGATTTAATCAGCTTTAGGGATACTCTGGAACGGGAGGAATTAGCTTGCGCCATCATTAATATCTTCATAATTAGGAATCCTTTATGAGATGACTTGAATCATATGTAGGCAGTAGAAATGAAATAGGAAGGAAATGTCAACGTATTGGAGCGTCCTTGTGTAATTTGGATAGTAAATTATCAAGCATTATAAATTACAAAATACATTTCTTTTTCTTATTGTGTGTGTGTGTGTGTGTGTGTGTGTGTGTGTGTGTGTGTGTGTGTGTGTGTGTGTGTGTTCCTAGACACAACTGGAAGTGGGAAGGAGGGAGGAGGAGAGAAATGGAGAGAGAAGGAGAGCTTATGGTTTAGGGTGTGATTTAGATAAGAAGCGAGGAAGGGAAGCAAATGGGGAGAGAAAGATAGGGATGGAGAAATTCCGGCATGTGGACGACACACACACACACACACACACACACACACACACACACACACACACACACACACACACACACACACACACACACACACACACACACACACACACAACACAGAGAAAGAGAGAGAGAGAGAGAGAGAGAGAGAGAGAGAGAGAGAGAGAGAGAGAGAGATGGGAAGAAACAAGTGTGAGATGCAAGATGCGCTCCCTGTACCCTTGTCTCAGGGGAGAGGGGGAGAAACACCGAGAAAGGGAGGGAAAAAGAGAGCGAGGCGGTGAGAGGTGATTGGAAGGAGGGAGGAAGGAACAGAAGAGGACCAGACTGGCTAGGGGTTGGACACAAAGAGTAATAATATATGGAAAGAGAGAGAGAGAGAGAGAGAGAGAGAGAGAGAGAGAGAGAGAGAGAGAGAGAGAATACATAAATTAAAAAAGCAGACGGACGAGGAGACCAGTTTCACAAAAGTAGTATTAATATAAAGAAACGAGGCAGTGTATCGGTAAAAGAGAAAGGAAGGCCTCACATGGCTTTCTTCCTTCTGTGTAACTCCCTGGCTTAGGTCTCTAGTAACTGGCCTCATTCTCTGCCCTCCTACCCTCCCTCTACTCGTTCACAAGCCAAAGGAGGTTGTTGTCGTATGTACAGCTAGCATCAGTTCATTCGTCTTTCTTCGTTTTCTCTCCACAGGCTTTGAAAATCAGTAAGATGAATCCACACTAACTTACAGTGACCATTTGGTTTGGGCATAGAGCAGTGTCATTAGTGTCGGTTGCTACGGATTCACCACACCGATTTTCATAGACAATTTAAAAAGTAGCAGGACATTTGATGCTGTCTAACTTTTTCTTGTGTTTCCGACCTTGATTCTTCTAAGTTGTCTACATTCTTGCGTCGGCTATCCTACCGTTATGTGACTAAGTATATTCATTCTCTTGACTTATTCCATACTTTATAATGTTTTTCTATCTATCCAGGTACAGCCAGAGGTTGTAATCATGGA
Source organism: Coenobita brevimanus (assembly GCF_032717465.1). Lineage (NCBI taxonomy): Eukaryota > Metazoa > Arthropoda > Malacostraca > Decapoda > Coenobitidae > Coenobita > Coenobita brevimanus. The sequence continues at coordinate 39,128,644 of NC_137046.1, forward strand.
GAAATCGGATCCATTTCTTCGTGGCATTCGCAATCAGGCTGCCCTCCATCAAGTTCACACCGCCTTCTTTCATAGTCATACTTCTCCACCCGACGCTGCGCTAAATCCCTGTCTTGCTCTCCTTCTTCACTTTACTCGCATACACACTCCTAGTTAGTCTCTCTCTCTCTCTCTCTCTCTCTCTCTCTCTCTCTCTCTCTCTCTCTCTCTCTCTCTCTCCATTTTCTCCTCATAACCAAACCATCTCTGTAACTTCTAAATATGAATGACGTTGTTGTAGTGAAGGGATGAATAACTTATAAATATACAATTTCTGATATGCCTCAGTCAGATCTACTCAACCTGCCTTCCTCCTTACCTTTAGAAGTTTTGTGTGATTACTGTTTTCACTCTTCGTGTGGAATAATGAGGCGAGGAAGACAAGAGCAAGATGGGAAGATAAAGCGTCGTATCCTCATTGAATTACCAGACTTATGTACTACTGTAGATCCTCTTCATTTCTATTTCTTTTTTCGCATAAAACACCCTCATATTGTCTCATAGGTTATTTATGCAAAACATGTTGATACTGAAGTGGATATAATTAACATGAATCAGGATACTTAACACTTCACTGCTAGGACATTCTCTTCAGTGTATTCTTGCTACTCTCAGACGATTTTATTTGTTATTATTTATTGTAAGGTTAGATACAGCCTTCATTGACCCGTTCAGTACCAGAGCTCTTTCCTAAGTTGAATAAAGTAATCTAGAGTCAGCAAGAATGAAGTGTAAAAATATGCCACCGGTTTGAAGTGGCTAAGGTGTGATAGGAAAATAACTCGCTAAGGAAGAGGAACTGAAGTGATTACGGGCCACAGAAGAGGCGTGCATGAAGGAAAGTGACTTGGACTGGCAGAAGGGAGTGGAGAGATGTACAGGACTGTCTTCTCATCAGCGTAGGGGGCTTTCTAATACCTTTGCCTAAACAACATATTTTGTATCCAACACCCAACGAATTACCATGTACACTATTTAGATTTTTTTTTTTAAATCGGCGTATATTTAATGAAATGCGCAGAAGAGAATATTAACGTGCCAAGTATATGAGCGTACTTGTAAATAAGAGGTGCTAGGATACGTTCTTATTACCGTCAATCAGACTATATAATATTAAACTTAATTTTTGCTGTCTCTAGGCGATTTTATTGACTCTTGGGAAGACCCATCGAACTGCTGGGTAGGATACAACCTTAATTTTGAACCCCTTTACCACGACAGATGGCTCCAAAGTTGAATAAAATAGCCTGCAGGCAGCCAGAAGAAAAAATAAGTTGATCGAATTGAAGAAGTTAACTGACAAGATTGCGAACCTTACTAACATAGAGGCTTGGGAGAGTTTTTACTGCAGCCAGTCGGGAAGAACACTGGGATTAATCGTCTGCAATATGTACAAATGGCAATCAAACAGCGTAAGATTATTTTTGTCCAGTTTTGAGTAACCTCGCTTAGTAAAAGAGATAGGAACCTAACATTCTGGCTATGAATTACATATTTTGCATTTTATTTTGGTTAATGTTAAACACCTTTATGACGTATAAGAGAAACCAAGCCATCCAGTAATGTTCAAACTGCCGCACATTACGTTTTAACCGAAAAAATCGTAGTTTATTTTCGTTTATGAAAGGCGACCTGATTGAGCTCACAGAAGTCGTCGCCGCCCATGGGTAAACCGCTTCTAGACAATGATACCACAATTTTCCCTTGCCACTGACACAAGTTTATTTAATCTAGAAAGACCCTTCATACTGAAGGGATTAGAAACTATCTCCATCACTTTTTTCAGTACCATATGTTATTTTATTCTCACAGGGCCAGAGGTGTCGCTTATCTTAGGACGGGGATTTTACTCCGCTTAAGGAGGGCCTCTCGTGGTCAAGGAGGTAAAAGGGATCGCCATTAACTCTAGAAAAATGGGACCTTCTTTCGCCCTTGCTTTATGCGACAGAATTCAGTTTGTGGCAATTCAGTGAAACCTTTATTAATTTATCACTTCTACCGGTATGGCATTCTAGTCACTTTAGGACAGACTTCTCGTAGTGGAAGATTTACATCGAAAGTTTCATCTTAGTCTTCGTCTTGACCCCAGACAACTCTCAACAACTAACCTTGGGAAAGTTACGCATTCACCAAGTTGTGGAGGAACCTGTATTTTTTATTGTGTGTGTGTGTGTGTATGTGTGTGTGTGTGTGTGTGTGTGTGTGTGTGTGTGTGTGTGTGTGAGAGAGAGAGAGAGAGAGAGAGAGAGAGAGAGAGTACTTGGGTCTGGGTGTGGGTCTGGGTTGCACTATGTTCTCAGGTGTATGGGTTGATCCGTCAGATTTCCTTCATGGCACGGGATCCACAAAATTATGATCAATTGCCTCTTGTATCTAGGACTTCAATTACAGTGAAGGAAAAGAGATATGGGATTTTTCTAACATTTCATTTCGTATCCCTCCTACACACACACACACACACACACACACACACACACACACACACACACACACACACACACACACACACACACACACACACACACACACACACACACACACACACACACACACACACACACACACACACACACACACACACACACACACACACACACACACACACACACACACACACACACACACACACACACACACACACACATCTCTTCTCTCATAACTAGAACTTGGTTTTGTAGAAGTTAAGAATGAGAGTCACAGGAATATTTTACACTCTTAATGTCCTTTCTGCAGAACCAAATGCAAGTTATGAGAGGGAAGTGGCATTAAGTTAGTGAATCTGTTCCGGGCTCTGTTATGCACTGCCTCCCACCTCTGCCTCGGCTCGTATTCTTAAATGGACCCTGCCCATTCAGCCGGAGTATGTCTTTGTTAAGCCATCCGTGCTACTCTCAGACGATTTAGTTCAGTGTATGAGATCCACCTAGTAGCCGAGGGGTTAAAGGAGGTTACATCCAATTCATTCACTTTGTAAATGCTTTCTTAAGTTGAGTAAAATCGTCTGCAGATGGCAAGAAACAAATTAAAGTACAGTCATCGTTTTGAAGACAGCCAGTGTTTGTGATAAGCAAATCCTATACAGTTTTTAATTTTCAGGAGTAATTTTGATTTTTCTTTGCTGTAATATTCTGCTTTGGCTTTGATGTGCTTCATAACTACTAGAGTGAAGTCATAGGTTTAACAGCATACTTATATTCGTAATTAACCTTAAGAAAGGAAATTTATTTACACGGAAGACAGTGTTGGCGCTCCCCTGGGGATGGTTTAATTGATTTCAATGTTAATCGTTCCATATCCGTGACATCTTTTTCATTTAATTTATGCCACCTCCAGAGGATGTTATTCAGCTCAGGAGAAACCTCTTGATGTGGAGGGGTTAGATGCAGCTGTCGTTCATAACCTCCAGTCCTAGAGATCTTTCCTTATTTCAAACTAACATTCGGGAGGCATTAAAACAGATAAAAGAAAACATCAGTCTCTTTGTTCAAGAGGTTTGGTTGCTCATGTTATATTTTGTGTGTGTGTGTGTGTGTGTGTGTGTGTGTGTGTGTGTGTGTGTGTGTGTGTGTGTGTGTTTTCTCTCTCTCTGATGGCTAGGCTGAGAGGAGGATAAAATATTCACTCAGTCGTGCGTAAAGGCCTGAATTAATAAACCTGAGATAACAAAGGTGTGGGCAGCTTCCTCGTTTCTGAAACACGTAAGAATGAAACGCCGAGAACTCAGGCCCCGAGCTGGTTACGCAAAACTTCGCTCGGGATCCCTCCACCAAGTCTTGCATACGGCATACGAACTCGCCATGGAACTTCCATGACAGGGTTCATTGTGGGTTGCCATGAGGCTAAAGATTAACAAAGTCGACCCCATGTGACCTTGACATTTGACCCCTTGACTTTGCTGACCTACTAAGTTCATCGTCCCTTCATACTGTATCACTGACAAAAGTTTGGTCGACATCCGTGAAGGAGTTTAGGGGATACCACGTTCACAGGCATAAACTAAGTCGACCCCATATGACTTGGACTTTTGATCCTTTGACTTAACTGACCTAATCAGTTCATCATCTCCTCGTACTGCATCACTGACAACAGTTTGGTGGAAATCCGTCGATGGGTTCAGGAGATATTACGCCCATAAGAGTTTTGTGAACGCACGGACCCACGCATGGAAGCACGGAACGCCTCCTCCACCGTAGATGGGCTGAGGCATAATGATAGAACATGTTTGACTTTTTTGACATTAATTACATGAGTCTGTAATATGGGATGTAGGCTCATCACATCTAGCAGGTGCAAGTGTTCTGTCTGCAACAGTTAAAGGTTTGCAAACACCTCCATCCTTTTAATCTCTAGTAACTAAGCCGTTTGTATTTTTTCTGAATAAAAATACCAGAACTTGTCAGAGAATATGGACACTTTCTTTTTTTTATTTTTGGTATTGTTAACGTCAGACTATTTACTAAAGCAGAACAAATTCCTTAGGTGATAATAGGATTTTTTTTTTTTTATCATTTTGTGAAGGACGTATAACCAATTTAGAGCCTATCTGGCAGCCTAGTGGTTAGAACATGACAGCTGGAGTGACAAAGGCTTTCATAGGGTTTAGCCACAAGCAACGACTTAAGGCTTTTAGATCATGTAATGTCGCCTTGGGGAATAGGCTGCTACCATTAAATGTACTGGACTGTGGTAGCCTAACATGCCCTGCCCCCCACACACACACTTCAAATGGGATAAAATAAGATTGGCTGATGAAGTTTGACGTTTTCGTTAGTGAAGACTTGATATTCCTCCCTCCACCGTCCTCTGTCGCTCCTCCCACCTACATCGAGAGTCGCCAAACACATTCAGCAGCATGATGTTCTTTTAATCAGGGCACAACCAGACTCTTTCAACTCTGGGAAGAGTTTTAGCTGCGAATGGATTATGAAAGCTGTTGTAGCCTCTCCAGTTCAGGTTAGCCCTTGGCTGAACAAAATAGTCGGATGATAGGATGAATATAAGACACCCTAGTAGTGGGAGGGTTAACTCTATCGAGGGCGTGGGGAGCTTCAGCTGAGTATGATCGTCTGGTATAAGTCAGAATAATTGAGCCTCCGAAACTGAGAGGGGTACGTACTATCACTGAACTCCTGCCCTTGTGGTAACTGATAAGCTAAATGTACATCTGTTTTTCTGTCTTCCTGTCTGTCTTTCTATTTATCCATCTACTTCAATCCACTTACTTGTCTGTATAATCTGTCTCCCTGTCTATTTGTCTGCTGTTCTGTCTATCTGCCTATACTTTTATCTTTTTCCTCATCTCTGTCCATTTATCTGTCTCTTCGCCGATGCTAATATAAAAAGAAAAGAACGTTCATTATTAATCTAGAAACTTATCCAGGAGTAAGTATCTATAGACAAGAAGTAATTATGACGAAAAAAGAGACCAAGGAACAATATTATATCTTTCTGGCGCTTCTGTCTATCTCATATGAGAGAGACACTGTTCTCAAGGCCTCACAGATAAATAGACAGACAGATAGATGGGCAAGCATTGAGGGATGATAAAAGTGACAGCCAAACAGACAGACAGAGAGGGAAAAAAGCATAAGTACACACCGATAGACACATGCATACAAAACCCTATGGAAGACTTACACCCACATACTGAAGCTATACTTAATTTAGGATATTAAAAGTCTCCGTCGGACTTAAGCAAAAAGTAAAACTAAAACTGTTCCATTCTCAAAACATAATCAATTTCAGAATGTAGGTGTAATGTACCACTTGAGTCATGACGACACTGTGAAATAAAGCACGCACACACTGATCCACACACACACACACACACACACACACACACACACACACACACACACACACACACACACACACACACACACACACACACACACACACACACACACACACACACACACACACACACACACACACACACACACACACACACACACACACACACACACACACACACACACACACACACACACACACACACACACACACACACACACACTATGCATTCGCGCGCGAAATGAAAGACGAGAGACACAGTTAGACAGAAGCAACACGAGAATGATACACGCAAATGTCCGGAAATTAAAGTCTGAAAAATGGGAAAGGGACAAATGAACCAGGAAACTGTGGCACTTAACCATACAGAAAGCAGAAGAAGAGCTGAGAAACAGAGAGAAGCAAAGAAACATGTTGCAGACGCCCTTTTTGGATCGAGGTCAACTCTCCCACATTTCAACACGGACCGAAAAGCTCACTCACATCCCCTCGTCAACAGGACCCCCCCAACCCCTCTCGCATGCGCCCCCGATGACATTTACTGATAGCTTTTGTTTATCCACTCAGTCATCAGGGAAGCCGTATGACCCTTGACCTGACCTCCTCTTCCTCCTCTTTTCCTTTCTTTCTTTCTCCTCCTCCTCGTCCTCCTTCTTCTCCTCCTCCTCCTGTATTGAGGTGACCGTGTTGGGAAGTGTTGGTGTGTTAGTGCAAGGGCGTGTGTTGAAAGAATATGCAACAAGTGTGGGCATACCTACAGCCAGTCGTGTTTCGCTTAAGCCCGTCTCCCCTATGACGCATTTCTTACTTCAGCATAACAACTAGCAAACGATTTTGCTCAACTCTGGGGAAGAAGAGAATAATGGTTATCCCAAAACTCTTCAGTTAGAATAAAACAGAAAACACGTCATCGGATTGAGGTTAACATCTTCAGTCCAAGGATATGTTTTTCAGGTCTATCACAGCACCACGACATGAATTTATTAAACTATTTTTTTTTTCAAACCTACTACTAATGGAGTTAAATCAAGGCCTTGACTAACACCTCCAGTCTGAAAAGTCTTCCGTAAGCTGAATATAATATATATATCAATCAATCAGTCAATCATTTCCTGTGGCACCCCACGGGATGCTTAGGGCCTCAATGAACTCTCTCCACCAATATTTGTCTCTTGCCATCTCCTTCAGGTCCCACCAACAATCCTCTCCTGCTTCTTTTTTCATTTTCCTCAACCAGGTTTCCCTCGGCCTACCTCTACCTCTTCTTCCTCTAGCAGTCCACTCTGGCATATCCTGTATTAAACTACCTTCTTTCTGTTTATGTGCCCCAGCCACTTCCAGCGAGACAGTCTCACATATTCATTAACTGGTTTCACTCTCGTAATATCCCTTACTCTTGCATTTGTACCTCTGTCTTGCCACTTTACCCAAAGAATCCTTCTCAGTATTTTATTCTCAAATCCTAATACTTTCTGATCTGTTGCAATTGTACTGTACCATGACTCGTGCCCGTAAATTAAAATGGGTCTAACCATGGACTTGTAAATTTTCACTTTGGTATGTACCGAAAGGATATTATTATTCCAAACAGATTTCAACATTCCAACAGCTTGCCAAGCCTGTCTAATCCTCTCCTCAATTTCATTGTTTAATGATCCATTAAATGATACAATCGTTCCCAGATATTTAAAGTTTTCTACATTCTTCACCAAATTATTCCCAATTACACAATCGATTTGGTTCTCCACGTTCATATTAATAATTTCAGTCTTTCCACAATTTATTACCAATCCCACTTTTTCTCTTTCCTCCACCAGACAATCAAGCACCCTCTGCATCTCGTAAATACTTCCGCAAATCAGTACAATATCATCAGCATACTCCAAATCCATCAGCTTCTTATTTTCTTTCCAGTTAATTCCTGCACCTGTTCTCCTTACAACCTTTTTCATAACATAATCCATAAACAAAACAAACAACAATGGCGAAAGAACTCCTCCTTGAATCACTCCTGACCTAACTTGAAATGGATCACTCAAAGAACCACCCACCATTACCTTACAAAAAGTACCTTCATGCAGGCTTCTAATAATATTTACAGACTCTTCTGGTATACCATAGAATCTCATAATTTTCAACATAGCTCCACGTGAAACACTATCAAACGCCTTTTCAAAATCCACAAAACACATACTAAGTGGCGTTTTTATCTCATTAGCTTGTTGCATTAGATGCCTTACAATAAAAATCTGATCATTACAACCTCGACCCTTTCTAAATCCTGTTTGTTCTTCTCTTAAAATTTTATCAATTACTGGCTCTATTCTGTTCAACAAGATTTTGGAAAAGACTTTTGCAACTACAGGTGTCAAAGTTATCCCCCTCCAGTTGCCACACACTTAAATCTCCCTTTTTTGGTATTTTTATAATCACTCCATTTTTCCACTCTTCTGGAATTCCACCATTATCCCAAGCCACATTAAAAAGTTTCAAAAGCGCATTCATCAACTCGTCATTTTCCACCTTCAGCATTTCAGGGAATATTCCATCCTCTCCTGGGGCCTTAAAATTCTTTAACTCCTTTATAGATTTTGCTGCCTCTTCCAAAGTTATATCTCCTGTTTCTATCTGCAAATCTCTCTCGGCTGGCAAAATGTCCTCTTCAGCTGGGATTGGTCTATTTAGAACAGATTCAAAGTGCTTTTTCCATCTTCCTTTTATATCCAAATCTTTATTCATCAAATTACCATTTCTATCTCGTACAGGTATTTCCTTCCTTCTCTTTTCAGTCCCAGTTAACTCCTTTATGGTCTGATACGCTGCGCTTGTGCTCTGACCGTCATTTTTACTTAATTTAATTTCTGTCTCTGTCGCCTTTTCATCATATTGTCTCCTTTTATCACGTCTAACGAGTCTTTTTACTTCAGAATGTAAACTCCAGTACTTTGCTCTAAGTACTTCAACTACCTGGCCATCAACATGTTGTTCTTCACTTCTTAAGTTAGCCTCTTTCCTTTTCTGAATTGCATTCCATGTTTCATCTGACATCCACTTTTTCCTTCTCGCTTTTCCCTTTTTCTTAATAGTAACCTTAGCACTCTCATGCAAAACCTCTTTTACCTCTCTCCACATTTGATTAATATCATTGTCTTCAGATTCCATCAAAGTCTGCAGGACTAGAAACCTGTTCCTACATTCCCACCGAAACTTTTCCCTCGTGCTCTCATCACTTCTCAGCTCATATATATATATATATATATATATATATATATATATATATATATATATATATATATATATATATATATATATATATATATATATCACCGGATTCCAAAAGGTTTAGTACATTTTTGTCTGAGTATTTCTAGGTCACGTTTATTTATCTGTTTGCCTGTCTTCTTGTAATCATCTAGCAGTGATTTTGCGGAGGAAGAACGAGTGAGGTCTGACTGCACCTATTTTTGTTCTGGTTTGGTCTGTTTTTGTCTGGCTGCAACTGGCCATGTCGTTCTCTAGTAATCTGTCAGTACGAGTGGTCAAACCTGGCACCATGTACTGTTTTAGTATATATTTTTCAGCATATTTTGCTGTGGTATCCAAGTGGTTAGCATTGCTGGCTACAAAGGTACCGGCCTGATATCCCCACTGCTTGAATCATGGTGCGGGTAGCCTTTCAATTCAGGTGTCCATCTACTTTTTGTGGATTAGTGGGGTAAAATTAGTATCTAGGGTAGGTAACTGTGCTAACCTGGATGATATAGTTGCCTTGGACCCTTTAATAGACAGTTAGATAGTAAGATACAGACTCAGTGGCCCAAGATGCGGAAATGATTACTGCTGTAAAACCCCTATAGGCTTTTGCTCTCACCTTTATCTTCGGGTGGCCATTTGCATTCAACGTGTCTGTCTATTCGCGTTTCTCAAACTGTCTGTTATTCCGGATAAAGGAGTTTACACTTAATTGCCATTTTGTTAAACGGGGTGTCGTGGAAGGAAAGGGCATAAATTTGGGAAATGACAAATGAGGGCATTCTAAGCAAAACAGTTGTATTAACTTGGATCCAAGTAACAGTCATTACAGAGACACATTTACTGATGATCTTACTGGTGAAAATGCTCTTCATAAGTTTCCTATAAGGTTACCACAAACTTCAGTTCCGTGACGGATGAGATTTCGACCCATGTTGATAAAGCATTTTTGGTTTAGAATTTTGTTGTCTATCATTCCTTCCGGGACACCCTGTATTTGACTGGCATCCCTCCTGTCCCAAGTCAGCGTTCCTCTATTACACACACACACACACACACACACACACACACACACACACACACACACACACACTCACACACACACACAACTGGTGGACGGGAGTTCGCGCCTCGCTCAGGTTGCGAAAAGTTTCACTGACGAAGTGGGTGGTTACTGTCCCCCTTGAGCAAGGGGACGGGTGTGTGCGTGTGTGAAGGTCACAGCCTTGCCCTTAGATCGGACTAAATGAGCTTTCAGCTCCCTTCCGGGAGGGTAAAAGCTGACGATCACGACCATCAAATGATCCTGACCGACCCGGTGAATTACACACACACACACACACACACACACACACACACACACACACACCTGCTTATTTCTCCTCCTCCTACACCTCTTCCCATTTGATAATATAGGCTCTATAAACATAATTTGCTTATTTTACAGATAATAATATAGTGCATTTGATTTTTTCTTTTATGGCTTAAATAGTTATCCAAAATTTGACATTACATGATAGAAAAGTTATTACATAATCATATTTTTATCATTCTATTTCATTTTTTATTTAATCATGCATGCAAAATAGTAGTACAAAATAGATGTGTAGCTTCTTCATGTGCATACCCAGGCCTGCGATTTGTAAACTGATTTCTTTGAAACCCATGTGCTCACAATCCCCAAAGTCTGATCATTATCGTTTTGGGGAGAGGGGCTGACCCCCCAGTAATCAATGAGGGGTCATGCTCCATTAATATCGTATTACGAAGGAGAATCCATTGTACAACATATTAAGGTATCAAAGCCAAAACTGTCCTCCTTATGCTGATTTTGAGAACGTTAAATTTGGTGAGGTGGGGTGCTGGCCTCCCCTAACAATCATGTCTGGAAAGCTGTATATGGTGGAAGACCTCGGAGTAACCAGACGACCTCACCTGGGAAGTTTCATTCAAATCTTTCTCCTATTTCTGATAGCTTTTATTTTTGGGAGGTGGCTGATCCCCCAAGAATCACTGGGGGGGGGGACCAAGTTTCCCATGTATTCCACTACGGATGAGAGTCCATTGGGCAACCTAAACTAAGATATAAAAGTCAAATTTGCCCATTTTTCACCATTTCTGAGAGTTTTTTATTTGGTGAGGGGGCTGACCCTCAAAAAATAATGGTGGAAAACATTATAAATTATAGTGAAGGACATTATCAAGGAACCAGACGAACTGTTCTGGGAAGTTTCGTTGATATGCATGTGCTCAGTTTCCCCAGTTTCTGATGTTTTTATTTTAGAGAGGGGGCCTGACCTTCCAAGAATCATTAGGGAGAATACACTCCCCAAATATCGCACTACGGACGAAAGTCCTTTAATTGGGTGAAGGGGGTTGACCTCCCTAAAAATCATGGTTGCAAAAATATACACAGTGGAAAACCTTCCAGATAACCAGCCGAACTCACCTGGGAAGATTCACTCAAATTCATCAAAAAGCTTAGGAGGAATTAAAGCGCGCGCGCACTCACACACACACACACACACACACACACACACACACACACACACACACACACACACACACACACACACACACACACACACACACACACACACACAGAGCCAGAGTCTAGAGCAACGGTATAGGGTACGTTGCCGAAATTGATACCATCCTGCTTCAGAGGATTGATGATGCTCCTCGACAAGAATTTCAGCTCACAGACAAAAGTGGGTATCCCAAGGCAATAACGTGGCGTTGATTTCAAATATGGTGTTCATTTTGCTCTAGCACGTTCAGTTCTTCTGAACTCACTATCCTCACACGCATCTTTCTGTTATATATGTGGACGTTTCACTACAACGGAAGATCATGTTCCCTGTAAAGACAGTTTATCTGCATGACTTTGGCGTTAACATTGTCAACCAAGACAAATGATGGGCACCCCATATCTGCTGCCTGACTTGTTCCAACTCTCTTCGCGAATGGCTAAGAAGAAGGAAAACTGGGATGCCTTTCACAGTTCCTATTGTGTAGAGAGAACCTAGTGACCACACAAAAGATTGCTACTCTTGTATGACAAAAGTTGTGTGTGTGTGTGTGTGTGTGTGTGTGTGTGTGTGTGTGTGTGTGTGTGTGTGTTTTAACAAAAACAGTATTGTTTATCCAAATTTACCGTCGGCAATAAGACCGGTCGATCAAATGGAGCACCTTCCCATTCCCAGGGCACCAACAAATAAAGGTGTTTTCCAGACTTTAGATGAGGATGAAGATGGAGAGGAATCTGGAGCAGCTGCCCCTGATTCTGAAGTCGAATATCAGCCGTCTGGAAAAGTACTCCATCTAGTCACCCAAGGCGACCTTAACGATCTTGTACGTGGCCTAAGCTTATCAAAACTACAATCAGAACTACTTGCTTCAAGATTACAAGAATGGGGCTTGTTGCATCCAGACACAAAGGTGACTAGTTTCAGGAAACGGCAACAACATTTGGGATGTTTTTTCAAGTCAGACGGAGGAGTATGCTACTGTGGCAATATCGCAAGTTCGTTCGAAGCCTTGGAAAGGATTCATGATCCTGATGAATGGCGACTTTTTAATGACCCCAGCAAATCAGGTCTGAAGGCTGTTCTCCACAGTGGGAACACGTTACCCAGTATACCATTTGTTTTAGCTCCTGAAATGAAGAAAACGTAGGAATCGATGCAAAAACTCCTCGTTTTGACTAAGTACAAGGAATTCTAATGGAAAATCTGCAGCAATTTGAAAGTGGTAGCAATGTTGCTTGAAATACTGTTGTTTCCTGTGTTATGGGACAGTCGTGATGGGCAGCAGCACTACATCCAGTGTCAGTGGCCTCCCCGTAGTTCCTACGATGCCAGTGTACAAACGTATGGAATGAACCACTTGTCCAGGCGTAAGCTATCACACTTCCGCCTCTTCACATGAAGTTAATCTTGATGAAAAATTCCACCAAAGCATTGGATAAGAAAGGTACGGTATAGGCTTCGCACACCTGAAAAGAGTCTTCCCCAAGATTAGCGATGTCAGGTTGAGGGAAGGCAGTTTCGTTGGCCCACAAATTCGTAAAGTGATGAAAGACAGACAATATGATGCAACCCTTGAGCTAGACGAACTTAGGGTTTGGAGGTCTCTTAAGAAAATTTTTTATGTTTTTCTGAGCAGCCATTGCAATGGAGATTGTATGGATATCGTTGAAGAGCTCCTGGTTGCATACCATGAACTTTGATACCGCATGCCCCTTAAAATCCATTTTCTTCACTCACATCTCGTTTTTACCTGCGGCGATAGCTAGCAGGTCAATAATTGGCCAGCATTCGTCTTCTTCTGCTGATGCTTCTGGCGGATATTTTTCCTCCATTTTTTTTTTTTTTTTTTTAAGAGGCCTTTGGAGAAAAGCGCCAGAGACGTTGGCCGAAGAGGAAAGCCACAAATTACTTTCACGGGCAAAAAATGGACCCTCCGACTTTTACGTTTTGTATATGGTGAGCCTTTCCAAGGTGAAGGACTGACTAAAGTGGGCGCATGCCGATGAGCGTCAAATTGTTTGAAACAAGAGCCTCGCCTCAGGTCCCACAGCAATTCTACTCAAGTTTTTCCAACAAACTTGGTCATGTTTGTGACGAACAGGGTGAAAGTTTTCACCAGGATATTGTGGTAATGGAACAAAGATACCAAAGTGGAATTGGTGCTGGTATGATGGGGGACTATTGATGGATGCTGACAAGTGAGACCGATGTAGAGCACAAAAAACAAAAATCAAAAACTGTACTATGAGTACCTGCATTTACATACAGTAGTGGAATAATACACTTGAATTTGTTTCTGCATAATATTTATACATCCAAATTAACATTTCTCAATTTAAAAAAAATATTCCAGGCATAACCAGGCTATAGGAGTATACTGATTTCTGACTAGTGGAAGAAAAATTTCAAGGTTAAATTTCAGAAAATCTGTGCCTGACAGAGAAAAAGTAGAAATATATTTGTAATCAGCTCCGTCAGTTAAATCACCCATTCTCATTTATTGACTACAGTACATAAAAAGTTTAAATTAGTCGAGTAGCGTGATCTGAAATATAAATGATAGAATAATAATTTCCACTAAGCATACAATAGGCAATACTTAGTCACAAACACTGGATGCGTATATTAAAATACTAACCTAGTATAGCTTTATAGCTCATATATTGTTTGAAAAGAAAGTTGATTTTCTACCATAAGAAACCTAGAAGGAAATGCATCCTATTCAGTGCCCACTAATTCTGTTTCCAGTTATTCGCCTCTGGTTCCTGTAACTGAAGTGTGACATGCAAAACATATTAGTCTTTCGATATCACAAAATAGTAATGAAAATAGTAATAATAATAGTAGTAGTAATAATAATAATAATAATAATAATAATAATAATAATAATAATAATAATACTCTCCCCTCCCTCATCTGTACTTCCTTCTATTCTCTCTCTCTCTCTCTCTCTCTCTCTCTCTCTCTCTCTCTCTCTCTTCCGTGCCTCCCCTGTCTGTCACAATACAGTATTTTTCTCCTCTTTCTCGTCTTCTTGTTGATCATTCTCGTCAGCTCTTCCCCCCCCTTATTTTTTCCGTCTCTTCCTGTCATTATTTTTTCCCTTAACCTCATCAGCCGAGAATGTAACCTAATTTTTTCTTTAGTCAGCTTATAATTGACTTTCTGGAGAGATTAGATTTAGTCTCCAAAAATCCATACAGTAATAGAAGGCTCTCCTTGTATATATGAATAATCTTGAAGCAGAAAAACTAAACTATTGTATATACTACCTGACAGGATCAACAGGATAACTCAAACTCATAAAACAGGTACCAACAAGAGCAATCCGAGACTGCAAACCTCCGCCAAGGGTGAACAATCCCCCATTTGTCGACACCCCTGTATGTGGTAGATTTTATGATGTTATCTTGTATTTTTTGTGCCAGCTTTGTAGGCATTGTTTCTCGAGTTAGAAGCAAAGATGTGTAAAGTGCCATTATCCCGCAGTGGTAATGAATCGTTTAAAAAATTCCTGGATCCGGATGATGGTCCGGATCACCACCAAAATCTAATGGATTACTCCTTGGGCCATATCCTACCCCGTCCGAAAATTTCAACAATATTCGGTCCTGCTAACAAACAGACAAACAAACCAACGCCGGCAAAAACATAACCTACATGGCGGAGGTAATAACATACTTTATAACAAACGGTCTCGACAGAATCAGCTCTTTTCCTAATTGATCTTCGCTGAACTCCTTTGTCTCTTGTCCGTCTTCCTCAGTTTCCTCCACCATTTCTTTTGTGTGTCTTCCATCTCCATGTCTTCGTTTGTCCTTCCTTCTCCTCGTCGTCGTCGTCGTCGTCGTCCTCCTCCTCCTCCTCCTCCTCCTTCTTCTTCTTCTTCTTCTTCTTCCTCCTCCTCCTCCTCCTCCTCCTCCTCCTCCTCCTGCTCCTGCTCCTCCTCCTTTTCTTGTTCTTTTCTTGTTCTTGTTCCTCTTCTTCTTCTACTTCTTCTTCTTCTTCTTCTTTTCCTCCTTCTCCTCCTCTTCCTCCTCCTCCTCCTCCTCCTCCTCCTCCACCTCCTCCTCCTCCTCCTCCTCCTCCTCCTCCTCCTCCTTCTTCCCCAGGCAGAGGAGGAACTCCTGCGACAAGCCCCCAAGGTTTATTATTCAAGGGTGTAACTTTGCTCATTCGCGGGTGCCTCCTCTCCCTCTTCTTCCTTCTCTTCCTCTTCTCCTCGTTTTCATTCCTTCTTCCGTTTCTTCACCTCTTCTTCCTCCTCCTCCTCATCTCTCCTAGTCCTTCAATTTCCTTCTCCTGCTGCTGTTCTTTCTATCCTTCCTACTCTTTTCTTCATATCCTTTTTCCTCCTCTCCATATACTTCCTCCTCCTCGTCCTCCTCGTCGTCCCCCTCCTCCTTCTCTCTCTCTCTCTCTCTCTCTCGACAAACGCAATAATCCCATAAGGGGTGGGCGTTTGTCTTTGAGTTGGTTGGTTTACGGGGAAGGGCACTAACACTCCGCCAATCCACTTGCTGAAACGTAGGAAATACGTATGGGTTGGTTCTATGGTTACTACCCAGCGTTGTAAATGGTTTCCTGGCTTACAGACACCAATCAAACTTACCACTCAGTGTAAAGTCACCTGAAAGGGAAAGAAGAGTAACAAAAAGTGACAGGAAATGAGGAGGGCAGCCACAGAAAAAGAATGATAAAGGTGAAGGAAGAAGTAAGCAGCACTACATGAAGTGAGTGGATGATGATCGCCACCACCAGCCACCATTCTTCTTCCTAATATTGTTAAGCTTCGCCATATAAATGGCGAAGCATCTTGTTTTCGTCGGTAAAATGCACCCATGCTCACAAAGACAAATAATACCATAAATAGCTATGACGAAGCTTCCTTATTGTGGCTACACAATAAGTAAATAGGCAACTAATCATTATTCTTATTCTTATTCTTATCCTTATTCTTATTTTTATTTTCATTTTCTTTATACTTCTTTGCACCTTCCATTCACTGCTGTCCACAATCATCTCATCTCCTTTGCCTCCCAGTCACCAGCAGTTCCACCTTATTATTTTTGTTGGCTACCGAGGGACGGCCAGATACAGTATGTGTCCCTCACCGCGTCACTCACTAACTCACCCAATCCCTGTATTGTTTTGACGGATGGGTTCAGGCTTTATGGGAGTTGTGTCGTGGTTTGGAGGGTTTACATGCATACATACTTACATACACTCCAAGAAATACAAGGCATATGAATATGACTCGACCGCGTACCTGCGTCCTACCGGAATAGCCGTAAAAACACAGAGAGGCACAGCAAAACACTACATACATGCATCCTTAACATTCATACACACACAAAAATAAACAATAAAGAACACTAATTGACCGTTCACATGTGTCATGCCCCAGTAACTATAAATATGACACAGAGGGGAAGAGCTAAACACCATATACATTCTAATATACACACAGAAATACATAATGAAAGCTTGCTAGTCCATCGTATACCTGCATCGTGCCGGAACCGTCCTAAATATGACACAAGGCAAAAAAATATCATCTAAGGACTTAACTTATATACCGTACAGTTGTTTCTTTCCCTTAGAATACCGCAGGTGTGTGTGTGTGTGTGTGTGTGTGTGTGTGTGTGTGTGTGTGTGAGAGAGAGAGAGAGAGAGAGAGAGAGAGAGATTTAGCTATGTCTATAGCTGTCTATCTATCTGTGTGTGTGTGTGTGTGTGTGTGTGTGTGTGTGTGTGTGTGTGTGTGTGTGTGTGTGTGTGTGTGTTATTGCCGTATGTCGCAATTTATCAGGACCGTAAATTTCTGCGCTCACGTTATTAAATGGTGTGTGATGTGTGGCTGGGATTTATTTTTTTAGTTGCTTTTTTTTTTTTTAGGATAGGGAGGAAGTGAGGCTTGATTTGTTCCCTTTAGGTGCTCCCTGGTTCTGGTGGGTAGTATTTATGTGACTAATGTGGGGCAATGAACAATAAATCTTCCGTGTATTTCTATGACGTGATCTGTGTTGTAGCAAGTGATTAAAGTTCAGTTGTTGATCGCTGCCATACATTTTTAGGTGGGATAGTATATCTAGGAGAGGCCGTCTCTTTCAGTGTGAATAACGTTATTCGGGTGTGAAGCGCTACATGCCCGTAGACTTTCATGCAGTCTAATTTTACGGCCCCGATGGTCTCACACCTGCCTAGTATTTCTGAATTTGTTTGACAACATGGAGCAAGAGTGAAAAAGAAGGAAGGCGACTGAGGTAATGTGTTTCGGGTTTGAAGAAAAGAGACACTGGTAGAATATATATATATATATATATATATATATATATATATATATATATATATATATATATATCAATCAATCAATCATTTCCTGTGGCACCCTCGGGGATGCATAGGGCCTCGATGAACTCACACCACCACATCCTATCTTGTGCTAACTCCTCAAGATCTCCCCAACACTCATCTCCAGCTTCCCGTCTCATTGTCCTCACCCACGTCTCTTTTGGCCTTCCTCTACCTCTCCTACCAGGTGCCACCCACCCTGGTGTACCTCGTACTATTCCCTGTCTCCTATACACATGTCCTAGCCACTTCCATCGTGAGAATCTAACATATTCATCGATCGGCTGCACTCCCGTTATTTCTCTAATTCTACTATTTGGTATCCTTTCCCACCACTTAACTCCTAATATTCTTCTAAGTGCTTTATTTTCAAACACCAAGAATTTATTTTCCATAGTCACTGTGCTGTACCAAGACTCGTGTCCATAAATTAAGATACTCCTAACCATTACCTTATAAAGTTTGATTTTTGTATGCACAGAGAAATTGTTATTATTCCAAATATTTTTAAGCATTCCCATTGCCTGATTAGCCTTCTTTAACCTTTCCTCGATTTCAAAGTTCAAAGAACCATCCTTGGCTAAATAAGTACCTAAATATTTAAACCTATCAACTTGCTTTACAACCATACCTCCAATTACACATTCCTGCGCATTTTCCATATTCATATTGATTATTTCAGTTTTTCCACAATTAATAACCAAACCCACCTTGCGACCTTCACTCACCAAACAGTCCAACACTCTCTGCATCTCTTCTGGCCCATCACAAATCAAAACTATATCATCTGCATAATCTAAATCCAAAAGTTTCCTGTTCTCTCCATATATATATATATATATATATATATATATATATATATATATATATATATATATATATATATATATATATATAGGATGGGAGCTGAGGAACGTGGGAAATGTGCCGACTCGGGAGAAGAATGTACAGAGCTTAATGATGGAGTTCAGGGTTGAAATCAAGAAGATAGGGATTGAAGAAAAGTTGTCTGGGTTCGGATCGGAGTGTTGAGGTGATGTCACTGAAGTGGGAGGAGGAGAGAATGGGGTTGAGGAAGGGCCTGGGAGAGGAGAGAATGGGGTTGAGGAATTGCCGGGACTGAGGATGAGGTGGGGAATTAAGGGTGGCTGGGAGAAGGGCAGAAGTTATGGCTGAAGAAGAAGTGTGGAGTCGAGGGTGATGTGTGAGGTTGACGAGGAAATGAGGGGTAGAGGATGACGTGTGAAGTCGAGGAGGAAGCTTGCTGTTGAGTGAAAGGTGTGAGGTTGATAAGGAAATGAGGGATAAAGGATGATGTATGGGGCTGAGGATGAGGTGTGAGATTGAAGATAAGTCGTAGGGTTGAAGTAGTGGTTGAGTGAAATAGGGAGGGCATTGGTTCCAGCTGTACACAATGGGGTTAGGTGAGTTAATGGTGGGTGGGAAAGGAGGGATGGCGTCCGCTCTTTGCTAGT
This sequence comes from Coenobita brevimanus, assembly GCF_032717465.1. Lineage (NCBI taxonomy): Eukaryota > Metazoa > Arthropoda > Malacostraca > Decapoda > Coenobitidae > Coenobita > Coenobita brevimanus. The sequence continues at coordinate 39,148,088 of NC_137046.1, forward strand.
GTTATATGTGGCTTTGGGTTATTGTAAGGAGCGCACACACACACACACACACACACACACACACACACACACACACACACACACACACACACACACACACACACACACACACACACACACACACACACACACACACACACACACACACACACACACACACACACACACACACACACACACATTCACAACTTCTCCCTCGAACACTAATTCACAACTGTCAGTCTTATAGTTATCAATACACCAGCATCGTCTCTCATTATACACTAGCACGTTCACCCCCATAAGAATCCACTTTCCCCTCTCACTCCCACAATTGCTCTCTCTCCCATAAACACTCACCGTAAACATTCCCATAAAAACACGCCTCTACTCTCACAACTACACCGCTGCTCATTCGAACCCACACCCTCATAAATACTCTTACACCCACTCTTACTTCCAGGCCTACATCCCACTCCACTCTCTCTTCAACAACTTCTTCACAATAACACCTACGCCCACACACGTCACACACTCATACCTACACCCTTACTCAAACAGCTCACACAAACTATATATATATACTCACACTCTCTTTCCCTCCCACATCTTTCACACAAACCAAATCTAGACCTACACTCACTTTTACTTCCACCTCTCACAGCCACGGACATACACTCTCACTCACGTCGACACTCACACTTCAAACACAAGTACACCCACACTCTTACCCACTCGTATATTCCTACTTCCATCCCTTACACAACACATCTACCTGCTCACGCACACTCAGTCCTACAGTCTTACAACCGCTATTTCACTGCTTCACCGATGTTCTTGCTAACACCGATCATCACACAATCTCACTCTCATTCTTATACCCACACTCTAACAAGTACACCCCCAGTGACACCCACACTCACACACATCTTCACACTCCTATTATCGACACTTGCACCCAAACTCACACTCACATCCACACTCGCATTCACACCCTCACTCATACTTACACTAACACCCATACCCACAATCGCACTCACATCACATCCATACTCGCACTCACAGTTAATCCCTCATCATACCCACATCTTCAGTCACACCCACATTCTCAATCTCATCTCACCCACACTCTTTCCTTCACCCAAGCTCACACCTACAGCCACATCCTCACCTTCGTCCACACTTATATTCACCCTCACACTCCTCGCCTAAACTACACTCCAAAATCCCAGAGTTATCCACCCCTTCCCAAGAGTGTCCTGGAGTGAAAAATGAGGTTATCAACCTTGCCCTGCCGACACGACGGACAAACAGGGGCTAGAGTCACACATATTCCTGAAGTCTGGCTTCCGACAAGACCGTTTCTTTGCACGTTTCCTTAACTCATACAGATACTAAATATGCATAACAAATCTATTGTGAATAATAACATAAAAATCTTTCATAGTATTCAGATGCTAGTGTGATAAGTCATTGTGAAAAATGGTTAGGATCCATTTAATCAAAATGATTCGCAGTAACAAGGGGCTGCTAGTAGTCTTATCAAAAATAAAAATAAATAAATAAATAAAATCAGTTGAAATTATTTTCTTTCCGTCTATCTACTGTACAGCCAGATGCCTAAATCACGGAAAGGGGGGCCACAAACAATGCGCCTCCGCGTCACCCTGTCCTGCGATATCAGGCTGTCTTATCTCCAGCTCAAACCCCCATTCCTCAGATACCTCAACACCTCATCCTTCCATCACATCCTCGGTCTCCTTTTTCCCTCTCTCTGTTTACCCCCCTCACATACAACTTGCCAGTCAAACTCCCAGTCTCCGTTCTCGCCACATTGCCAAACTGTCTCAAGGTACATCTATTTTCTAGCACATCCTGATCCATACCACAACACTCCTTCGTATGTCTGTTAGTCTGTTCATGTAACTCCACGAGCTCCTCTTAAATTACTCATCTCCATTGGTCTCACTCGACTAGTGTCCTTCCAACAAGATTCAAGCTTCTCTTCCATACGTTGCAGTGGGGATCACAATACTGTCATGAAACTCTGTTCTTACTTGCATGCACATTTCCTTCAGCGGGGCAGTAATTTCTAGGAGCGCTATAGCCCCCTCAATTTTCATTCATTCATTCATTGCCAGACGCCATAATCTCAACCGGGGTGGCCAAGGGCTTAGAGTTATTTGTTTTACAGGGAGGGCACTAATCCTCCACCAACCCACGTGATATATAGGGATATATATATATATATATATATATATATATATATATATATATATACTAATCCTCCACCATTGCTATATATATATATATATATATATATATATATATATATATCTCCCTACGTATCACGTGGGTTGGTGGTCCACCAACCCACGTGATACGTAGGGAGATATATATACACACACACACACACACACACACACACGTATATATATATATATATATATATATATATATATATATATATATATACTGTACAGTAGGTTCGCACAGTGCGCGTCATCACAGTGCGCGATTCGCATTGTGCGCGAGTGACCAAAAATCATAACCAAAAACCCTTGAATGCGCGAGTTTACCGCACAGAACGCGAGGCAGAGGCAAGGAGTGGCTCAAAAATGCCATTTTCTGTTAGTGCACGACCACCCCTCACACAGCGTGTCACGTATCGTCATGTTGATGCACAGAAATTCCCGGGCATTCTACTGTTGAGGATGAAGAGGATGCAATGTCAGAAGTGTCAGCATTGGACTTTGAAGGGTTTATGGCCGAAGTGAGTGACTTTGATGCTCCTGGGGAAGGTGCTCAAGAGGAGTCTGTGGAGGGAAGTGTTGGTGCGGTGGGAGGTGCGGTGGGGAGTGCGGCGCTGTAAGTGTTGCCGCGCCTCGGAACCCCTGTTATTTAAGGTCATCAGGCCTGTTGTCTACTGTTGTTAAGGTGACTACCCATATTTTTGTTATTGTAGCTATAGCTTTAGTACAATGTCTGAAAAATATGACCTTTATTATGTCTCTAAGGGCCAAAAAATGTCCAGGTATGAGGGGGTACCGCCCATATGTAATTATTCCCATAAGATTATGTATTCCCAGTACGCGAATTCCCAGTGCGCGAGGTCGTGGACCGCCCAATCTCTCGCGCACTGTGCGAGCCTACTGTATATATATATATATATATATATATATATATATAGTATATATATATATGTATATATATTTATATATCTCCTACGTAATATACAATGTCTTCTGTATATTGATTTGTCAAAATTTCAACAAAGATTGAGGGCTGATAAGGCTGAACATGAAATTATTAAGAAGAAAAACTTTGAGTAGTTTTGTTGGAAAAAAAAAAAAAAAAAATCTACGTGTGTTTGATCAAATATTTCTAAATCTGATCCAAACTGATCATAAACTAAATCATAATAGTACTTAGATATTGATTATTTTATCGTTTCCAAAAGAATATAGGCCGGGCTGTGTATTTCATCCTGAATCCTACCGCAGGCTTGAAAGAACAATATTGGTAAAGGTGCAGCGTAGTGTAACAAAAATGTAAAATGGCCAAATTATTAAACTAACTCACAGTTTGAGCTAAAAATTCAGACTGGCAGAAAGTGAAGCCTTATATTTAAACACCCACCTCCATCATTAAACATGGCTCATTAAAGGGGAGGCGGTGGCTGAATCGGTAGAGAGGCGGCTTGCAATCCTGATGGACCCAGGTTCGAATCCTGGCTGGGGCAGGGGACAGTTTAAGGATTTGAATTTCATTAAAAGCAGACTTTCCTGATCTACCAGATGACCCGCCGACATGTCGTAAAAATACCCCCGCTAATACCAATACACCAGTCCTGTATGAGACAGCCCTAGCATGTATTCAATATGGACGGTGGGTGTTAGCGCCGAAGTGGTGACATGTGGAGGTGTAGGAGGACTACTGGGCCTTGGGATAGGCTACTGCCCCCAAGATATAGGCCCTGAAGCCTTTGCCCAGAGTCGGACACATAAAAAAAAAAAAAAAAAAAAACATCAGTTTTTAGGTAGAATCAAACTGAAAAATATCGGATGGTCTGCAAACTTAAGCGTTTCGATTTAATTTTAAGTTTGTAGTACGGAGTTACATACATTTGGTCTAGCCCCAAAAAATTCTGTTGAAAATTAGGGGCCTGCTCAGTGACCCTGCAACCTTTCTTCCCTGCTCAAACTTTTCATGTACTTCACTCTTTAAACTGGGACGTAAATAAGTAAAAAGAGTCACGATAATATTTAACTGTGAGGGAGACGTTTTCATCATGAGAAGTGGTTTACATCCTTCGTGCGTATTTTCTCAGGCCACTATACTTCCCAACGAAAGACGTCAAGTGCGTCCCCATCTTTCATCGTCATAGTGTTTATTACGTTTTGTTTGTGTATTTTCCATCTTTTTTGCAGTTCTTTTTTCCCTTTATCCTTCACTGTGACTTTTTTTTTTTTCCCCCGAGATACCTTACTGACTTTCTCATTTTTATAGTACATATGCTCTCGTTTCTTACTTTTTTCTTTATCACTTTCCTTCATATTGCTCGTGTTCTTTGTAGTTATTCATAAGGAAGTGGTAATAGAGAGAGAGAGAGAGAGAGAGAGAGAGAGAGGATACATCAACAAACATGTCACCACGCACTGTATCACTGCTTGCTTCATAACCAGTCTATCAGAATCAAAACATCAGAGCATGAAATCACAGTGAACATAATATTTGCTCAGCTTTAATATCAAGGTCAGGCAAAGTAGGAGCTCGTTGTTAAAATGCCATTGCGATTCTGCCCGCTTAATGTCACTCTGTTTTGTACCTCATTACTAAGTCTCTTTGTTGCGAGAATAATCTGTTCGTGGCTGAACTGGAAGCAGGGGAAGGGGGAGGGCAGAAAGAAAGAGATGGACAAGGGGATTAATATGAGGGACAGAATGAGGATGTAAGAGGGAAATGGGAAGGCAAAATGAAGGAGAAGGAGGAAAGACAGTGAGGGAAAAATCATCATCATCGTCACCGTCATCATCAACATCATCATTACTGTCAACATCATCAACATCACCGTCATCACCGCCGTTGTCGTCTTTACCGTCTGCATTATTGCCATTGATATCGTCATCACAGCTAATCATTCATCCATCTTTGTGACCATCAGCACAAAATGCAGACGGCTACAAAGTGGAAGAATAAACTAAGGGGAGGTGATGAGGTGTGGGAAGAGGGATAGTTAGTGTGTAAAAAGGGAGAAGCTTGGATATCCTTCCGCCACGGCCATCTCCCACAGGTTATAGCATCAGGCAGTATATAAAAAGAGATGAAGGAATGATGCAGAGAGAGTCAAAAGGAAATAGCAAATATAAACAAAATCTGTTGCTAGAGTGCCCAGCGAAAGCAAACCACATCTCCCTTCAGTCATCATTAAAGTCTTAGAAAGAGAAAGAGAAAAAAGAAAAGCGTGAGAGTGGGGAGAAAACTGGTAAGGAACAGGGAGACGATGAGTGAGAGAGAGTAGAACTAAGGTTTTAGTGTAAAGGTTCCAAATATTTCCTGGTCATTCCCTATTTTTGCCCTAAAGTCTTTAATGCTTAATGCCTCCTTCCCCCACTTTCGAAGAATGGATTTCCCCCCTCTGAGAGGTATTATGAATAGCTCTAGATTCCAGAGTTTTTCGCCTCCATTCAGTGGTATTTTTTAACGTGACACGGCAAGAAATCGAGCGATATTATATAGATTTTTTTACAAAGTTTCTTAGACAAGTTTCGAGATTTTGTACTTTATGTAACTTGTTAATTGTGTGAGGATCAAACTTCTGACCTTACTCTTGAAATGCATAAATTAAAAGACAAAAAAGCATTTGACTATAAAACATACATTTAAACCCTAGAAATGGAAAAGGCTACTTTGGCCATTTTGCCATATCTGGTTATCCCATCCCCTTGAAATATCCAAAGTTCCCCAGTGGGGTCCCCCATTTGGGTACCCTGCTCTGGAGGAAATGGGGAAAGAAACAGAGAGAAAAGGAGGAAATACAAAGTGAGGGAGACAGAGAGCCAGACCGCTGAAGAGACGAGACAAACAAAATGATATAGATTAAGGAGAAACCGGTGAGAGGGGAATGAGGGGAGGCAGGAAGAGGAAGAGAACAGGATGGCAAGAGAAGTGGTCCGTTACGTGACAACAGAAAGATTAAAAAAAGATTGTGTATCTCCATCAGCACACAACCCGAGGACGTGATGTTTGTTTTATTACTGCTACTACTAGGCGACCTTAATTAGCTAAAGGGAGACCTGTGATAGTGAATGGAACTTGAAACTATTAATCCTTTTACTGCCAGGGCGCTCACCCAGGCGAAACTGAATAGACCAGTTGCGGCGAAAATAAAATACACAAGGCGTAATCGAGCTATTATAATCTGTGGAATAGAAAGCAAGTCCTATTGGCCGGAATACGAGTAAACCTTTAAGTCTGATGAGTCTTGTTTAAATGGATTCGTGTTACTTTCAGACGACCTTATTCAGACTTGGGGAGACTTCTTGCAGTAAAGCGGTTAAATGAAGGCTTTGTCTAGTCCCCCTGTTTACAAAGTCTATCCTGTAGTGAATAAATCATCTGGAAGTAGTATGAACAAAATAAAAAGAAAGTCATTATATTGAACAGATTATGTCCTTCACTACGATGGAGTTCTGAGATGAGTAAAATCGTCTGACAGCAGCTAAATTATGAATGCCTGATCTGACCTATTCATTCAGTGTGTCTCTTACATACACACCTACATACATCATCTAAACCTGTGTTGTCCCATGAGGAGCGTAGGAGCCTGGGGCTATGCAAGTTGGTCCTGACATTTAAGACGAAAGCGACCAGCCCCACTCATCTCTGAGTGGCATTACGTGAACAATAAACCCCACCCATCCCTTTGATATGAACCGACACAGACTCAATCCGGTTGGAGGGCCTTAATTACCCACTAAACCACCAGGCGCCAGAATTTGGTTATATGGTTACCATCCAGCGTAGTAAATGGTTCCCTGGTGTACAGGAAACCATTTGGCTTGTCACTCAGTGTAGAGTCACCCGCAGACTGAAGGAAGGGGAAAGAATGAAGGAAAGAATGACATAAGAGGAAGAAAAGAAAGAGGGAAGGAAGAGAGAGAGGAAAGGGCAGCCACTAGAGAGCAGAACTGCATCGAGTGTGTGGAAGGTGAGCGCCCCCACCTACAACCAGGGTGTCTAATTGTTGCTAAATATAATAGTCAAGCAGAAGTAAGAATATAGGAAAATGCCAGTATACTGACTGCATTACTGGAGAAAGCTAACAGCCTCTTCACTATTAAGTAGGTTTCACAGAGTGAATAAAATCTGTTTAAATATAGATAAACACCTTAACTCCATAGGGGTAGCCACGAAAAAAAAAAAAAAAAATCGCCACCAGCTAGCTCGCCCTATCCTCCGTCACCAGGTTGCTTTTCCCCTGTCTCACGCTACTTTTGTTGTATACCATATCTCTCTACCTTGTCAAGGGGTAAACAGAGTAACGCAGGTAATGCATCATTAGACGAAAGGAACGGCTTTGTCAAAATAGAGGCTAATTCTTATTTACCCTCGGCAAAATAACTCGTTCATGACGGTGATACCTTATTTCACTTCATTCTTGCCACCTCCAGACTACCTGATTCAGCTGAAAGGGCCTATATTACTGAAGGTGTTAATGATGTCCACAAGTAACCTCCACATTCTCCCTTAAGCTGAAAAAGGTAAGGTGGAGACAGTAAGAATAACATAAACGAGACGTCCTCTGGCTGACGGGGTTGAGGACAAACAGGAAAAGGTCCCCTCCCCACCCACCCCTTCTGTGCCTAATCAGCTGACGGGGAACAGAAAAGGCACATCCTGGAGGAAGGGAGGGAGGGACACATGAGAAGGGGGGAGGGCGTGAGAGCAGGGAGGAGGGAGGAGAGATGTGCACGAAGAGACGGGAAAAGAGTGAGGAGGGGAAGAAGGAGAAGGAGGAGGAGGAGGAAGAGGGAGTACAAAGGAAGTCAAACAGTAACAGCCCTATTGATCGTTTCGAGCAAAGCAGGAAGGAGGAGGAGGAAAAGAAGAATAGGGTAGATAGATAGACAGAAAGATAGGTCTGTAGGTAGGTAGGTAGGTAGAGAAAGAGAGAGAATTAGGTGAGAGAAATGGACGGGCGAAGGTGAAAAGTGACGGAAAAAGGAAAAATTATAGAGGAAAGAGACAAAAAAAGGTAAAGGGAGAAAAAGTAGAAGATGAAAGGAAAAACAAAAGAAAACCGAGGAGGATGAACAGGAAAAACACTGGAGGGAAGAGAATGAAAGGCAAAACGTCCGGTCGCCTTCATAACTCACCACTTTGACACTAATGTTCACGATTAATATTTAGTAGGGGACGTGTTTCATTCAGGACTAGTTTAACGGTGTGAGGGGGAATGTTTGGATGCCATGTCTGTATGTCTTGTAGTGAGTCTGATTCAGCCAACTTCATATCATTAGCCTGTTCCCTGCTCCAGTCTTCAATCGAACTAGGATCTATTTAGACAACAGAAGATTTTTTTTCCTCAGCGATTTATTTTCCACATAAGTCTTTCGAATCCTCTTCTTACGTCATTGTGTCGATAATGCAGTATACCAACAACGTACTGGAAAATATCAAGATGCCACAGTAAAGTAAATATCTAAGGAAGATGCGCTACGAAGCCGCCTATTTCAGCAAGAAAATGGCCCCTTCAATGGGTAGAAGAACAGCAGGAGGGGGAAACAGATGCTAGCGAAGGGGGGGAGGGGAGTGATATGTGACAAAGGGAAGAATATAGATAATGAGAAATTAGACGACTAGTTAACCGCTGTAGTTTGATGTCTGCTCCACTGTTTGTCTCCACCGCCATACGATTTTCCTCAGATTAGGGAACACTTCACGAAGTGGAAAAATTTGAGGAGAAAATGTCCATCTTCTCGTCTCACCAAACTATTTGATTCAGTTTACAGGAAATCATTCATAGCAAAGGTTATGAAAATAATTTCTTTATCTGAAAGCGAGATGTTCCTCTTCAAATATATATAAAAAATGTCCTATATTTGTCAGAATAGATTAGAACACGCATCATAGTGAAGGGGGCAAGCAGGGGACATGCGTGATCGACATTGTAGTCTATGTAGTAGACAAAGGAGAGGACTGGTGCTCGCAGATTCAAATACTACCTGTTCCATACCCCTTAACCGCGAGTCACAGACTGTATTCTTATCGAGTTTAGAGAAAGTGTATAACCTTACTTTAGGGATATGTTTTGTACGTTCCATTCTTATATCCCCTTGTTTTGTTATTACTAGCAACTGTGTTGATACTGAAAAGATATAGATAAGACAGATGATGGCATTAAGGTACAGTACATTAAGCAAACTAAGTCGTTAAGGAAGAAGTAGTACGAATTCCTCTCTCTCAATGAGTTTAGGACTCACTACAAGCACTCAGTTCATAACATTATCTGGTGTGCAAATTTAGTGACACAGACTCCAAGAGAGAGATTAAATGACGAGGAAGGGAACACACACACACACACACACACACACACACACACACACACACACACACACACACACACACACACACACACACACACACACACACACACACACACACACACACACACACACACACACACACACACAAGAAAACGAGAAGGCAGGGGAAGATTAAATGAGTTAGTGTTGCATTGATGGTGTGTACGTGTGTGTGTGTGTGTGTGTGTGTGTGTGTGTGTGTGTGTGACAGAGAGAGAGAGAGAAGGGGGGGTAGGGTCATGTCTCGGGGGTCTGTGTGGCCTCAGACTTCACCTTGATTACCGGACGTATCACCTTACTCACAGCTTCATCTGGGGAGGAAGGAGGGGGAGGGGAGGAGAGAAGGGAAAGAGCGGTGGGGGGAGGGAAAGGGAGGTTTGTGGAGCATGAGAGCACTAAGGGAAGGGGAGTGGAGGGGTCTGGGGCATGGGAGAGGTTGGTGAAGGGGTGTGAAGATATGTGGGACATGAAAGGGGAAGGGCAAGAGAAGAGGAGGGGGGGGGGGATGTGGGTGTGAAAATGGTGGGGAAAGGGAAGAGGAGGAGCGTGAGAGTGGAAGAAGTGGGGAGTGGAAGAATGTGGACATGAAAGGACTTGGGGAGGGGAGGGAAAGGAAGAGTTTGGCCGACGGTAGGGATGAGGGAGAAGAAATGATGGGTGTTGGGCGTGAGAAGGGTGAAGGAAGGGGAAGGATGTGGGCAAAAGAGATGAGTGGAAGTAGGGATGTGAATTTGGTGAAGGGGAGCTGAGGTTTATGTAAAGGGAATTTTGAGACGTAGGAGAAGGGGAGGTGAGAGGCGAAAATGCAGGTGAGTAGTTGGAGAAGGGGGGAAGAAATGGAAGGGAGAAAAGATTAGGTGTGCGGAAAAGGAAGATGAGAAGAGCGAGAAGGGAGATCAAGTGAGGGGGATTTGGAAATAAAAGGTAGGAGAAAGAGAGTTGAGGTGTAAATAAAAGGGAGATGAGAAGAGAGAGTAATATAAGTTGAAGGTGGGAGGAAGAGGAGTGAGGAAGAGTAAAAAGAGTGCAAAGGGGTAAGAGAATGAGGGGTGAGGGGAGAGCGAATGAGAGGTGAAGGCTGGGAGAAAGGGATTTAAGAGTTGGGAGTGGGGAGGTGAAAGGTGGGAAAAAGGAATATGAGGGGCAGGAGAAGGGAGTGTGTGGGTATAGAAAGGGAGATGGGAGGTAGCAGGAAGGGAGGAGAGGGATGGCAGAGAGAGGGATGAGATGTGAGAGGTAAGAGACAGGACTTAAGCGGTAGGTGGAGGCGCTCGCCATCCACTCACTCGATGTAGTGCTGCTCTTGCGTGACTGCCCTTTCCTTTCTTCCTTCCCTCTTTCCTTCCCTTTTCCTCTGTCTTTCTTTCCTTTATTCTTTTCTCACCCTTCTGTCTACGAGTGACTCTACATTGAGTGACAAGCCAAATGGTTTCCTATACACCAGAAAATCATTTACTACCCTGGGTTGTAACTTTATGACCAGATTATGGCGCCTGGTGGTTTAGTGGGCAATTAAGGCTCTCCAATTGGATTGAGCCTGTGCAGGTTTATATCCAAGGGGTGGTTGGGGTGTATTGCTCACGTAATGCCACTCAGAGATGAGTGAGGCTTGTCTCTCTCATCTTAAATGTCAGGACCAACTTGCCTTGCCCAGGGCTCCTACGCTCCTCATGGTGGTATACAGGGTTAGATGAATGAATAAATGAATGCATGAATGAATGCATGAGTGAAGGGACAGGATTGCGAAGAGTCAGGGGAAAAAAAGTTGGGGATGGAAGAAAAAACTTGTGAAGGGTGGGAAAGGTGAGAAGACGAAAGATGAAGGAAAGAGGAAGTATAGTGATGGATAGGGGTGGAGGAAAGGGAGGTGCGAGGTGAGGAAAGGGTGATGGGGTGGAAAGGGGAGTAGGTGGGTGAAGTAAAGGCCGGATGAGTGAATTTGGAGTGATA
>NC_137046.1:39164603-39174603 GCF_032717465.1 Coenobita brevimanus
ATATATATATATATATATATATATATATATATATTTCAACAGAAGATGAACAGAGAAAAGAAAAGGAAGTTAAATGTATAAAAAGGTAAATTCTATACACCAGATTTCAATTGTCTTCAGTTCATAAAAAATCTGCAAGAGTTAATCCTGAACTGCTGTTAGCAGAGGTTTGGGAGGAAACTGATCTGGGGAAGTGAGTTTCAAAGAGAAGCAGTTTGGGGAATGGAATTCCGATAGGCAAAAGTTCTACGATATGGCAGTGTGACAGTCAAGTCTCGGGTGCAACCAGATGCCTGTGTAGCATGGGGAAAGGCTTGGACAGGTATTGCAGTGGATGCAAGTTATTCCAAGTATTTACCATAAAAGTATCTATAAAACATTACAAGAGGGGCAATTGTCTGTTTTACTTTAAAAGTTACCCTCTTTTAAATGAACTGAAGAAGCCTCAGAGCATATACTTTTTTTTTTTTTTTTTTGTAAATATGCCGCTTTTTGCAAAGAAAGTGCTGAGATTCTATCCATCTTATTTTCATTAAATGTGTACTTTCCTTCGCTTTTGAATAAAGGACGTCATGCTTAATTTTTTGATGTATCTCATGTAGCAAAAAAATTCTTTGGGATTTGATTTGCTGATGCGAGCAAGGTTTTTTTTTGTTTTATTGTTTTCATTTTAGCTTTAGCATCATATTTATTTTTTTGATACAGCGTGGCATCATAACTGATTCTGATAAAAAAAAAAAAAAAAAGAAAGCTGAACGTCAGTGTGCAGTCTCACTATGAAGTGATGGCAGAGTATCCAGAAGCTTTTGGACAGCGACAATGCACATACTCTTTTTTATATCTTTTCAAGGTGAAACCTATTATGTAAAACTGTTACAGAAAAAAGTACTGGTATATTTCAAAGTTGTTGGAAGCAGTGCGTTAGTTAAGATAACAGGAAATCCTAAACAGAACTAATTGAAATGTCAAAACTATCACTCAAGGGTAGTCAGGAATAGTTTGTGGAGTTGAAATATAGTATGGTAACAAGCAATAATTTTTTAGTAACGTAAAACTGAAAAGAAAAGCGCTTTAATTAGCAATTAAGATCAGTCATTGTTATCTATGAAATAATTTCTGTTACAGTTCTAGGTAATAATTTAAAAGAATTTTTTCCGTTCCTGTTGTCACCATGGACGACAACAGAAAGAGGCAAAGCAGTGTAAGTTAGTAGGCTATCTTACATGGCTCGATCAACAAGCAGAAAAGGAGACAATGGTTTTTCAAAGACATGCAGCATTACACTGCAATTGGCCAGTCTTCCATTCTGAAAATTTTTCTGGAATATTTAATTCAAACGAGATGACTATCAGTGAATTAAATATAAAGGAAGAACCTCGAAAATCTGCCGAGAGTCAGAGCTCTTTGGAGAATGTAAACTTGTGTCATAGCGTAGTATCCTCAGAACATAAACAATTGTCAAGAGTAATAAAATGCAGAGGCTCATAAACAAATCACTGAGTTCAAAACTTCCAATCAGCATTTTCAGTTAAGCAGGACCCAGAGGTTTATTAAAAATGAAGGACATTACAGATGAAAAGGTAGAGAAAAAAGTATGTGCTTTTGCATCACAGGAGTTTATAAATTCATGTTTTGGTCCTCTGTATTGCCTAGTGTAAGAGAAAAGGGTAAAATCTGCCATATCTCCTTACAACTGAATTTAATTTTGCATCAGTTGGGAATAAAGTAGCTTATTATAGTTATAATAAGCCAGGAGAAGAGAAGGAATAAAATGCAGAATGGTCTTGTTGCTACCTCAGGTAGGGCATCATTACTAAGAATAATTTCATTGTTGGGGCCATATCATCACCATAGCATCTGAAAATAAAGTAGTGTATTGCAGTCACAAGAATTTTTCTTAACTCCACTGTGCGGGATGACAGTTTTGGTACTTAGTTTGGCACTCTTAAGCTTTTTTTTTTCTTTTTTTTTCTTTTTCTTTTTTTTTTTCTTTAATACCAATGTGGTGTTGAATTTTGAAAAGTCACTTAAGGAACACCTATTACTAGTTTATTAGCTTTCTAACAAAGTGCATAAACTAGAAGTAGTTCTAATATTCTACCCAAACCAGCCAGCTTTGGTGTTGTGCTCTACCACCCACGTGCATGTAGTATTCTGTTCTCGTTGTCAGTTATTATCGCCGATGAGTACAGTGGATTTGGTACAACAATTGTGATCAAAGATTTTCCTTTCGGTGTTGCATGGCATCCCCCATTCCTCTCTCACTTCCCACCGACTTCTCGTTCTTCATTATCATTCCGTGTCTTGCTACCCCATTCTCTCTAACTTTGTTTCTGTTCCATTGTCATTTGTTTTCTTATCCATATATGTTGTGTTTTGTATGTCTGTATCATCCTTCCTTTACCCATGCACTTTATGTCCAAGCTTTTTCTTTTGCCGAGTAACTCGTACAGTACTCTGACATGTAAGATTCTGCCTATTGTACAGTCTGAAATGATCTTAGTCTACGAAATAAAAAAATACCTTACTCGTGTACTCGGCGTTACAACATTGTTTCTAAATATGTGTCATCTCGTTTATTTTCACCTGTCCCTTTGTTCGTCTTTGAGTCGTTCCATTTCATCCAATTTCTGTTTTGTTTTTCTCTTCTCTCTAGCTTCCTTTACTCTACTCTTCCCTTCCTCCACCCCACCACCTCGCCCCTATTGCATTCCCATCTTCATCCCTAGACAATATATTTGTGTTGACTCAGTGGAATCTCTGCTATGGCCTCGCCTGTCAGGGTTCCCGGATGGAGACAGGCAAGGGGATACAGAGGTAGATAGAAGATAGAAAATTTTCTTAATGATGGTTTAATATCCAAATTCTCATATATATATATATATATATATATATATATATATATATATATATATATATATATATATATATATATATATATATATATATATAATCATCATCAGCCGTTTGCGTGTCCACTGCAGGACCGGCCTATCCCAACCGAAGCAGGGACGATACACCCAATGTATCTCTACCTAGTGGCTTAGGCTGTCCGCTAGAGACTGTATGTAGGGTGAGAAGTGCTTGTAAGTGTAATTGTAGTGTTGGAGTGGCTTTGGATGTGTGTGTAGTCTGTGAACCAAGTGCAATCGGCTCGCCTTAAGCCAACTGGGTGCAAGTATACTTGTATGTGACACTGGTTCAACCACAGCACCCCTTATGTCCGCCAAAGTAGTAAGTGGCTCGGTGAACGCTTCCCAAAGTTTTTACAACTCTGGCGGGATGAGAACCCGCGTCCACCAGCGTGCGAGACACACGCCCTACCACTGTACCACAGAGGCTCCGATGAGCAGTCATCTATAATTTATAAGAGTCATGTGCGCTCTCAGCTTGAATATTGCTCGCCCTTTTGGAATGGTTGTGGAGAGGTTGCATTAAGACAACTCGACAAAATTCAGAATAAAGCTGTTAGAATCATTAACAACCCTGCCATTACATATAAACTACCTCCCCTGCAAGTAAGAAGGAATGTTGCTTCCCTTGCATTATTTTACAGATATTTTTTTGGCAAATGCTCAGACGAAGTTGCGTCCATGGTGCCACCTCTCCATGCCTTCCCTCGTGCTACACGGGCATCTGATTGGCTCATGACTGGAATGTCACTCAGCCATATTGCAGAACTTCTGCCTATCAGAATTCTTTCATTCCCCGAACTGCATCTCTCTGGAACTCGCTTCCCCAGAGTTGTTTCCCTCCAAATTTCAACCCACAACTGTTCAAGTCTAACTGTTACAGATATTTTATGAACAGAGGACACCAGTAATCTGGTGTATGGATTATTTTTTTTTTTACTCATTTGTTTTTCCTTCCTCCGTTCTGTTACTTATAATATATATATATCTATCTATCTATCTATCTATCTATATATATACATACATACTGTATATCCCATCGGATTCCAGAGTTATGGGCGAGGCATATATATATATATATATATATATATATATATATATATATATATATATATATATATATATATATATAAAATATTGTCTGTTGTTGCATTTAGAGGATGATTATTAAAGATTTTTACTCCTTGATTAGGAACTTAGGTAAAGACAGTGTCAACGGACATTCGTTGTTGACGTTACAAGATGTAAAGTCACGTATCACAGAGGCTTTTACAAACGTTCATTATGGTGTTCACGAAAGAGTGGATTGGCAGTGATTATGGCTTTGGTAATGTTAGACCAGCGTTTCTTGAACTTTTTAGTGTGTGACCCTATTTCGAATATTTCATGACTTCGCGACCCACAGGGTAAGGAGAGAGAGAGAGAGAGAGAGAGAGAGAGAGATCCAGCAACTAATTTTCTATGGTATTAATTGACTGTCTCGTCATTCATAGATGACATCATTCTTCGTACATTTTAGGGAATTTTCTTACTTATTTCTATCGCCTTTTCGCGACCCACAGGGTAAGGAGAGAGAGAGAGAGAGAGAGAGAGAGAGAGAGAGAGAGAGATCCAGCAACTAATTTTCTATGGTATTAATTGACTGTCTCGTCATTCATAGATGACATCATTCTTCGTACATTTTAGGGAATTTTCTTACTTATTTCTATCGCCTTTTGTTTTTCCTTTCCAACTTGATCCCCTGCCTTTTATCCCTCAAAGCCTTTTTTTTTTTTTTTTTAATTCCTTCTTCCCCCACTTTCATGCCTCTGGTTTTTACTTTCCGCACTGCACGTTTTCTCCATTATATTTCCTCGTCTGTACTCTTTTCCTCTCTCCTTTCACCCTCCCTTCATCTCTTCTATACTCTTAAATATTTCCATCACAGTTCATGCTGTTTCTCTTCCGGTATGTAGCTGCCATCTAATATCTTTACCACATTATTTTTCCATTCTTCTCTCTCTCTCTCTCTCTCTCCTTCTCCACCTTTCGCTCCCTCTTTCCCTCCCCCAACACACGCACCCCAAAACCAATGAATTAAGGACAAGAGCCTCGGGTCGCCCCCTCTCTCTCTCTCTCTCTCTCTCTCTCTCTCTCTCTCTCTCAACTTTTTGTCCTTTGCACCCTTCGATTCTGACGTTTTTCTCTCAATTATTTCGTCTCTTGTACCATTTTTCTTTTTCAGGTCTTCGATTGGTGCTATTTTTTTTTTTTTTTATTATTGCTCCACTGTTGCTATTTTTCCTCCTCCTTGTTTTACCAGAATCTTCCCTTTTTTTTTCTTTTTTTTTTTCTGTGTTATTCCTCTCGTCTCTTCCTCACGCTTCCCCCCCTTTTTTCTTTTCTTTTCTCGCGTTCTTCAGTCTATTTCTTTGTTTCGCTGTCTTCCCTTCCCTTTTATGGTGGGATTTTTCTGTTCTTTTATCATCTGTAAACCGGAGGAGGCAGATGGAGACGAAAGATGAACTGGGGTAAAGACAAGAGACGGAGAAGAAAGAAGATGGAAGAGCGATTGAGAAGGATGAAGGGAGACAGATAGAGAAGTATGAAGAATGGAATAAAACTGAGTAGGAGAGAGAGAGAGAGAGAGAGAGAGAGAGAGAGAGAGAGAGAGAGAGAGAGAGAGAGAGAGAGAGAGAAATGAAGCTGAAGAGGGAGATGAAGATGAGGGAGGAAGATGAAGAAGAATGACGGTAGGAGGAAGATGATGAATGATGGTAATGAGATAAGGATGAAAATGGGAATATGATAGAGATAGAGAGGGAAGAAGATGGAAGAGAGATAGACAAGGATGGGGATGGGAGAAAGACAGAGAAATACGAAGACTGGAATAAAACAGAAAAGAAAGCTGATGGAGAAAGATGAAGATGGGAGAGAGATGAAGATGGTAGAGGGAGAAAAAAGAAGATGAAGCCGGAAGGGAGGTGGAGAACGATGATGAGAGAAGGAGGAAGACTGGAATAAAATAGAGGAGGGAGATGTAGGAAGATGAAGGCAGGAGTGAGATGGAAATGGGAGAGAGAGAGAGAGAGAGAGAGAGAGAGAGAGAGATGGAGGAAATGAAGACGGGAGGGAGATGGAAAGTGCTGTTGGCTACAGGAGTCGGAGAAATGCTAAAACGATGAAGATGTGAGATGGAAGATAAGGATAAAGACAGGCAGAATATATGAATGGGAGACGTATTTAAGGTAACGCTGAAGGGGGAATGGAGGAGAATGGAGATGGAAGAAAAACGGAGAATAATAGAGATGAGAGAGAGAGAGAGAGAGAGAGAGAGAGAGAGAGAGAGAGAGAGAGAGAGACGATGCGAGCAAGATGGAAAAGAATAACAATGGGAGATAAAAGAAGATGGGAAAGGAAGATGGAGGCGAATAACAGAATGGAAATGAAAGCTTCCGCGTCCAAAGACGGGAAGGAGTAGGAGGAAAAGGATGATGGCAGGAAGACAGAGGGAGTGGAAGGTGGAAGGGAGATGAAGATAAAAATGGAAGAAATGAAGAAGGATCAAGATGAAAGAGGGGTGGAAGAGGACAAAGAAGGGAGGAAGGTAACAAAAACATACCGGGTAAAGTTGATGAACAAAAAGGAAAGTGAAAATGGGGATTAGAAGAAAGGAAAGACTGAGTAATTGAAGATAGGTGAGAAATGAAGCAAGAAGAAGATGGGAGAAAGATGATGGTAAGGAGAGATACAGAGGAGAAGAAAGACGGAAGGAAAAACGAACATAAAGTCGGGAGAGAGGAGAATGTAAAGAAAAGACGAAAAATGAGAAGGATAGGAATGGGGGGGAAAGAGGAGATGATTAAGAGACGACAATAATACGAGAAAGGAGAAGATAAAGACGGGTAGGAGACAGATCAGATAAAGATAAGAGAGAGATAAAGAGGAGAGGAGGATAAAGAGAACATAGTGCAAGACAAGATGAATATAAGAGAGAGCCGATAGAAGATGAAGATAAGAGGGACGAAAGATGATAAGGATGGATGGACGGTAAGATAAGGAAGGTAACAGTAAGAAGATATATACCTGAAGAAGATAACAGATGATGAAGGTGGGGTAAAATAAATATATGAGGTACGCGCGAGAAGGCATAGATAGAAGGGAGACGAAAGGAGATAAAGATGGAAAGGAGATGAAAGAAAATTTGAGAGGAGGACGAAGATGGAAATAAGAGGGAGATAAAGGAATATAAAGATGGGAATGAAAGGAAATAAAGATCTATTAGGCATGGGATGGAGACAAAACATGAAGATGCGAGGGATTCAAAAGGAGTTGACAGAGAGACGAGAGAAAATGATAGAATGCAGGTGAACGAAGGTAAAATGTGAAAGAAAATTAGACATAAGGAAGAACACAGAAGATAGAGATGGGAAAAATGCATAAAATACAAGAACGGGAGGAGACGTAAGAATAAAAAGATGTGAGGAGACGTCAAAAAACAAGGAAGGGATTTAATGATGACAAGAAGGCGATGAATGTCAAAGCTGTGAGGGAGAAGGAAAATGACAACGATGGAAAAAGAGTTCAGAAAACAAATGAGGCGAATATGGAGGAGGGGGAGGAGGAGGAGGAGGAGGAAGACGGAGGTAAGATAAAGATAGGACTGTGAACTAGACTAAAGATGGGATGTAAACATAAGAAAATAAAGAAGGGAGAGGGAGGAAACAAGATGAAGGTGGGTAATGGGTGGGTGGGAGAAAGATGGTGGGGTGAGGTAGCCGAGGGGTAGGCGTGACTGACCAGCCATGCAACACCCAAGGAGACTGGAGGCTGTTCTGCTCTTCTCACCCCTACCTCACTCACTCTTTCTTCTTCGTCTTCTTCTTCTTCTTCTTCGTCGTCGTCGTCGTCATCGTCACCACTGTTGTAATTGAAAAATAATGATAATAATAATCATAAATAATATCAAATAATGATAATGACGTTGATAATAATGAAAATGTCCTTTATCCTATGCATATTTCCTGATTCTATATTCATTCCACCTCGTTAACAGTACTGAAGTCAGGGGGAGGATGCTGATGCAAATGATGGGTACTGGTATGTTCAGCGTCCTTTACACCACTCTCCCAAACACACGAACACGTAGTGTTGCTAGTACTTATATTTGTTGTGCTTAATGTTTGTCCTTGAGCTTCTGAATATTTATGAAAAATTTTGGTGAATGTAACCGAAAGTCTTGCACGATTTTAATCATTTCCTTTTAGATTTTTTGAAGCCATTTTTCAGAGAGACTGTAAACTCTGTAATATTCATCGACAAACCTATAAACAGTTGATTTATAGGCAAGGAATTCAGCAAACGAACATAACCACAAAGAAACCAAGTCTACAACAGGCACACACAAAACATAGTGCCCGGATTGTGGAGGAAGAAATAGAGTTGCTGTACAACGCTCACAAATAGGTAATTAACAAGCTTTTAGCGGGCAAATAGGGCCGCTAAGCGCTTACCCCTGAAAAACGCACTGACAGCAAATTTGACATGGGCCTGCTCTGACCTACCAGGCATGCCCATACGAAATTTCAGCTTATTCCATCCAGTTGCATGACCTGTAGAGGGTTCCCAATGTATGGCGAAAAGTCGAGACAAAAGTGCCCGTGGCTCGCACGCAACTGGCCACACGCATTTGTAATTTGCCAGCTCGTCGTTCCTCGTCTTTTGATGTATGACATGTTGAAATTCGAAGTGATTAAATGTGGACACACACACACACACACACACACACACACACACACACACACACACACACACACACACACACACACACACACACACACACACACACACACACACACACACACACACACACACACACACACACACACACACACACAACATTTATTCGAATAGTATTATTGATCACAGTAGAAGGACATCCTATGTCTAATTGCACAACTGTGAAATTATGTCTGCATACCAGGATCGTAAAGGTATCCGGCATAGTGATGATGAGGCCATGCCTGGTACACTATTATATCGCTCCCCACCTCGTTCTCTTCGGAGGGGCTGGCATTTTGAAGGAGAGGATCCATGGCAAGGTGTCCGAGTATGTGCCGGTGCTCCACCTCCCGGACAAAAACAACTCAGGACTAAGACAGTGGAGGATAAAATATTTGCTTTCTGCTGTTCTGTTTTACACACTAGAATTTGTAGGCGTGGAAAACCTGCTAAAAGAGCTGAAATTCTGTTACCCGGAGCGCTGATCAGACTAACTCACCAACTGGCTGACAAACAGAAGACTGAGCTGCGTATTGGCGTAGCTGTGCACATGTTTGCTGATCGCACATGATGTTTGTAATGTAAAGGATCGGGTTATTATTGTGCCGGACACTGAGGGGTCTAATGGAAACGAGAAAAGTGGTGTGTGTGTGTGTGTGTGTGTGTGTGTGTGGGGTAGATAAAAGGAATTACTGGATAGGTGAATGTGTGTGTGTGTGTGTGTGTGTGTGTGTGTGTGTGTGTGTGTGTGTGTCGGGTAGATAAAAGGAATTACTGGATAGGTGAATGTGTGTGTGTGTGTGTGTGTGTGTGTGTGTGTGTGTGTGTGTCGGGTAGATAAAAGGAATTACTGGATAGGTGAATGTGTGTGTGTGTGTGTGTGTGTGTGTGTGTGTTAACGGTAACTGAACAGTGTGTGTCAAGTAGGCAAACAGGGTTATTGGGTAGATCAACGAGAGAGAGAGAGAGAGAGAGAGAGAGAGAGAGAGAGAGTGTGTGTGTGTATGTGTGTGCAGATGATGGTCATGGAGTGAAAAGTAAACCTGTGAATGAAAGATTGTGAGGTAAATGTAAGGGGAAATAGCGTAAGTGAATAAATAATGGGAAGGTAAACCCAATCTCTATATGGCTATTATATTCAGACAATGAGAACACACTGGTATTGAAGGGATTAATAAATATCTGTTGAATTCTTTCTGCTCAAAAATTCTTACCCAGACTGGCTGAAGTAGTTACACATACCAATAACAAATAAAGGCTGTAATGTAAAATAAAATAAATGACAACGGAAGGCAGAGAAAGTCATTTATTGAGTTTTAAATGAAGGC
>NC_137046.1:39179603-39254603 GCF_032717465.1 Coenobita brevimanus
TACATGCCTCGGATGTGGTGTTACGAAATCCCGAAAGCCACTTAAAATAAGACTCCCAGCTTTAGGTTGAGTTCGCCTTATTGCATATTCTTTTTCCCCACAAACGATTTTACTTAGGAAAGGCTCTTGTAGTGAAGGGGTTAGGGAAGTCTATATCTAATTTCCCAAGCTGATAAAGCCACTCCTGTACCGATTAAAACTGTCTGAAGGTTACACATAGACAAAGGATGCATCATCTAATTGAAGAGGGTAATCGGTAGAAACCATAAAACACAGAAGAATGTAATCGTTCTGAGGACAAAAAGGGACATTATTCCTAACCCCATTTCCCTCCAAAAAATTAATGAAATCGCTTTACAGTAGATGTGATAAAAAAAATTGTTCTATAGTACACTTGGGTATTTTATTGAGGCTAACACCAGATGATTTATTTCAATTGTGAGAAATCCTAGCAGTCACTGGCTTCAGAAATTGTCTCGAGTCACCCTTTCTCTGATATTAGTACATATAGTAATTTGCTTTGGCTTACGTCAGATGGTTTTGTTCGAGAGAAATCCTATCAGTCAAACGGATAATAGTTACTAACCTAGCGTCACGCTCTCTAGTCGAATAAAATCGTTGAAAGATAGCAAAAATTAAATATATGGGAAGTTGTTCTCGAACTGAAGGTATTGTTTGGCAAGTTTATATAGATAGGTAGATAGATAGATAAATAGATAGATAGACAGACATAGAAATATAAACTGATTAGTAGACAGCGATGGAGGGATAGCATTACGCAGTGGGATAGTTAAAGAAAAGGAAATAATGGGTATGGCGATGTAGGGATAGAGATGAATTAATTGGGTGGCAGGCAGAGGGCTACTGATAAGCCTGTGGAAGAACGCAGACTGATAGACAAATACAGAGTTAGACGGATATGAACAGAAAGAAGTGCAGATAGATGAGTATAAATAAAAGACTGATGCGGTAGATGTAAAGGTTGGGACACAAGTGGATAGATGAAATGGCCAGATTTACTTTCAGTTTTACGGAAAAATATAGATACAAAGTTAGATAGATGGATGGATGAATGGATACAGACAGACAGAAGGACGAACAGATACAGATGAATAGATAGACCAATGAATAGGTAGATAAATGGACAGATGAACAGATACTGGCTGACAGATAGCGAGGTAAATTGAGAAAAGGTAAAAACAGATGAATAAACAGACAGATAGACAGACATACGACTAAAATGGCAGACAGACAGATAGACAGAAGGATACACAGAGACAGATAAGAGAGACATATGGACATGTGGACAAAGACGGATAAATGGACATATGAAGTGAATTAGACAGACAGACAGACATGCACAGACACGGATAAAGGGACAGATCAGTAGACATACCGATAGATACACACATACAGGTAGACATATAAACAGATTCACAAACAAACAAAAAGATATGTAAACAAAGCGACAAATAGAAAGACAGGTGGACAAACAGATTTCACTGCCTTTCATGTCACATCCTATATCCAACCTGCCATCTCCCTCCATCAATACTCCCATTTCCAGACCCTGCCTCAACACCCAGCAATTCCGAACGTCGATCCTACAATAGACAATAACAAATCGAGCCTCTACACCCACCAATTCAACATCCAGCCCTTACACCAATCTGTTCCACACTTCGCCCCAGCATTCAGCTATTCCACATCCTTTTTTACACGCAGCAATTCCATACCCTGTCCTCACACGCAATAATTCCACACCCTGCCTTCGACAGTCAATAATTCCGCACCCTGCTCCCACACTCAACACAATTCCACACCCTGCCTCCACACTCAACACAATTCCACACCCTGCTTTCACACTCAACAGTTCCACACCCTGCCCCCACACTCAACAACTCCACACCCCTCCCCTACACCTTATAACTTCACCCCATGCCCCAACGAAATAAGAAAATACGTCATCGGACTTAAGGTGGGTAATAGCAACCAACACCTTAGAAACGTAAAAGCAAGTTCATCACAGCCATCACCGTCAACACAACCATGTCCGTCACAACAACATCAGCAACAACTACAGCATCAACATCCACGGACACCACCACTACCATTACAAAATCTCACACTCGTTTTACCACAACTACCGTCACCACCGCCACCATTACAGCGGCCCTCATTATCATTACCACAGCTGTCACCACCAACAGCTCTATAACTCTTACCACCAACCACCACCATAGCCACTGCAACGTTTCATTCTGATATAATCACACTTCCATCCATCATCACCACCTCTACAAGCATCGCCACTAACAGCGATTACCAAGCCATAACAACATCCTTCATTACCGGTATCGCGACTACCACTATCACCTCTGCAACCAGCACTACAACAACCTCACATTATCCCATGCTACCATTACTACAGTTATCACCACCACCACCAACTCAGTAATTATCATTCCCAGCCACCACCATCACCACCACCATAAAGCATCCTTCGCTCCCACCACCACCACCACCACCATAACCGTAGCACAAACCTCGAACACCAATAATTATTGAACACCACACCACGCCACCACCACAAACAACAACAACAACAACCAAAATCATTAGTACTAACAACAGCAGCAGTAGCTGTTGCTGGTGAATGCACCGCTGCAATCATTATTACCAACAGCAGTAACTTCAACAGCATCCACCATCACCACTTCAACAACACCAGTAATAACCAGCACCCACCACAATTCCGTCCACCATCATCATCAACCGCAAAACTCTCACCTGTACCACACCCACAACACTGACATGAGCACCACAACCGCAACACCACCATCAGCAATAATAACCATCACCGAAAACCACAACAGTTCTGCCACCACGACCACCAATACAATAACAGCAATGAACACAATCCCCCACCACTACAACAACACGTCTCCTGACCACCACCACCAAGCAAGTCACCCACCTTCACCACCATCGCAACACTACCTACCACAACAACGACAAATTAACCATCACCACCATGCAACCACTATGCCCCTCCCCACCCAACCACCACCAACACATCCCCCTCCCACCCCTCTCAGCAGCACGGCATTCATTACGTATACTCGTGCTGTAGTAGGCGACCCCCGGGGGCTGGCTGGCGGTGCTTCAATTACCCGGCTCTGTTTCATTCCCACCGCTTCAATTCCGCCCGAAACCCGAGCTCCTATTACGCCGGCCGCTCCCATGGTTTCTGTCCCGCCCGCTGATACCTGTTGTTCACTCCGCTGCGTTTTAGCATTGTTTATATGCATTTTTTAATTAGCTTTTTGTGTCTGGGATATATCATTTCCTGGGTGTATTTTGCTATGTGTGTGTGTGTGTGTGTGTGTTTCGGCTTTCTGCATTATTATTTTGGTTTGTTATTTCACTTGTTTCTTGTTGGGTTTTGGATTTATCATTTTTATTTTTTATTTGTTTTATCCACGTATCTCCTTGTGTTCAGGATTTATAACTGTACTTAAGTTTCTTTCATTACATTGATATCTTGTGTCTAGGAATTATCATTTTTAATATGATTTTATTTATTTTCATTTTCTTAATGTGTCTTCTGTACATAGCAGTAATCAGATTTTGTTTTCGTTTCCATCATTTTTCTGCTCTCTCTCTCTCTCTCTCTCTCTCTCTCTCTCTCTCTCATATCGTATCTGCGTTGGGTTACTCTTTTGTTGTTTACCATGTACAGTTTCTCGTTTACTGTGTTTTTTTTCTTTCGCAATAAATTATGTAGTCATACATTCGTAGTTTTAATTTTATGCTCTCGCCATTCATTCACTGGATGTAGTGCTCCTTTCATATAACGCTACACTGAATGACAAGCTAAATGGTTTCCTGTAAGCCAGGAAACCATTTACTACGTTGGGTGGCAACCATAAAACCAAATGACACCTGGCAGCTTCTTTAAGGATATTACGCTCCAGCATAATGTGATCGAAGGGGATTTACGTCCAGGGGATGTTGGGCACTAAATCTCACGTAATACTACTAAGGGGCAAGCAATAGGTCACTCGCCATATATACCAGAGGCATGTAAGCTGGGCTCGGGGCATCTCTGTTCCCAATGGGGCAGTAAATGACTGAGTCATGGTACTGATAGAATTAATTAAATTTTGCTTTGCTTGCTTAATGTCATATTGCATTCTGTGTTACAGTCAACCTGTTTTTCGTGGTGGCGTTTGGCCGTAAGACTTTTAGAATTCAGAAAATGTGCATACTTCTCTTTAAATGTACAGGTCTGGTAAAGCCATCTCCTGCAGAAAAATTATAATTTTCATTTTCATTCAATAAAGTTATTTAAAGCTATTTAATGATCATATATTACATACAAGTAAGCCATAATGCATTGCAAAAACTGCGTAACACGTGAAATTGATTTTTAGAAAGTTATGAAACAAAGTTGAGACAGAAATCTCCATGGTAATGCAAACACCATCATGCTAGTATAGCCCAACACCAATCGTTTTATATATATATATATATATATATATATATATATATATATATATATATATATATATATATATATATATATATATATATATATATATATATATATATATATATATATATATATATATATATATATATATATATATATATATATAATTATTATCTTCCCATTGTTTTCCATATCGACCCCTTCAGTACGAGGAGAGATTTTTGTAATTTATCATTAACTTTCTCCAGGCTATTTTATTCATCTCAGGAGAAAATTTCTATTTGGATGAGTTGGATATAGCCTTCATTAACCCCATCAGTATTTGAGATTTGTCCAAAATTCAATAAAATTGTCTGGAAGCAGCAAGAATAACTATATATGAATGTTGAAAGTGTTAATTGTAAGCATCTTGCATTAGATATTATCCTTGGGGGTAGATTGCAGCATACAGTAACTGCAAAAATATTCTGAGCAGTGAGGAGAAATTACTAAGTGAAGAGCTGTTCCAAGTGCACAAGAGGATAATAACCTCCACCACTCAGAGGCTGTTATGAGGACTGAGGCAGAGCTTAGATGCCTAGAGAAGTAGATCAGGCAGCCTCTGTGTCGAAGAACACGTTACTTGGCAAGAGATCGTTGCACCTAATTTTGAGAGGATAGCCAGGATAAACTTTCCGGCTGTAATACTGTTACGTAATTTATGAAACGCGCCGCACATACGAATTTATGCACAATTTAATTCTGTACGTGTTTAAATATTAAACAAAATGTACGAGTATTGTGGAAACGGTTCAGATAAAATGGCTAATGTAGGATCGTGGTTAAAGAAGAAAGGTGTGCCAGTAAAACGAGAGTAATTCCCACAAATCTCTGCCTCCCTCCTCGCTCCTTCCCCCGCTTTGAACCACTAGTTACTTGGAGCGACTGGAGGTATAAAGCTTCTCCCTGTCGAAGTTTAGGCGAATGTCTGCTTGATTTATTTTACCCCCAATTGCACAGATGTGATTATGCAATATAAACAAATGAAAAGGTAATCAAATCTAAAAGAAATAAATACACAGGAAAAAATTAAAGATAAAGAGTCCACAAGCCTCTTTTACAAAACATAGGTCATTTATGTTCTACAGGTATGAATGGTTTCCTGTCAGTCAACTGCAATATCCAGCAGAGTAAATTGCAAATACAGGCAATGGTAAGCCACTATTAGGCTACGTCTACTCGGATACAAATAAACACAACAAATTTTGTTCTTCAAATAAAGCAACAAAAAACTGTCAAATTAAATTTTCGCTCACTTCGAGATTCCTCGGCGTTTAAGAGATTTGACATTCAGGCCGTGGGAAAGACACATTGAGGAAGACTGTTCCAGACCTGGTCTGTTGCATGTATGAAAAAACTGAGTTGCGCTTTAGTCTTGAATTAGAAAACTGGATGGAAAAGGGCTGAAGGTGTATAGCTAGATGGGTGCTGCGTGGCTAAAATTAGAAGTAATCAGAAAATTCTGGGAATATAGACCAATTACTTCAAAGTGTTTTAAAAGATTAAGAACAAGATAAGCTCTCGTTGCTCTCGTGTGCCTGGCCTCTTGTGAGCAAGACATAAGGAATGCATCGCGGGATTCAAGGAGTTAACATCTTCAATTTTAGAGTTTCATTTAAATGGTCATTCTTGCTACTGCCAAAGGAATATAGTCAGCTTGTGGGAGACCTTTGATACTGAAGGATTTAACCTTCTTGTCTTACGACGTATTTTTCATTTTGTTCTTGTTACTTCCCGACGGTTTTATTCGGCTTAAAAGCGAGTTGTCGAACTAGGAAAATAGACATAACTATCACGGATATTTACTCTATGAAAGGTTTCACGGAAGGTAACTAAAACACCTAAAAATGGCAAGAATAAGACAGAACATAGGCAACTCTACGTTGTTGCAACCCTCCATCTTACCAAGCACATACCCCCACCTCCCTGCACACCTAACCAAGCTCATAACGGCTCTCCCCCCACCTCCCTGTATAACATTAAACTTAACATTAAAACTTAAAAGTTTCAGTAGTTTATCCATGGTCATAAGGAAGTTAAAAACAAATCAAATGAAATTATGAATAGTGCTTTTTTCATTTAGGCAGCCATTTCTTATTATTATATAATAGAGACACTCATGAAACTTCATATATGATTAGATATTCATGTAATAATTTACTATGTACAGTTTCTGCCTCCTGGGTGTAATAGTTGTAAAGTTTTAATAGAAAAATGCATTGGGCACTTCAGATTCCTTGCACAGGTCGCACTGAAATCTCTGAGCTTTTTTTTTTTTTTTTTACTTTTTCATTATACTGTAATATATATATATAAAAATATATATATATATATATATATATATATATATATATATATATATATGACACATAACTATGTGAAATTTCATGACTGTACTGTATAGTGAATACTTTCTGAGTTCTGGCCAGGGAACGAGATCTCTGCGCCATCTATTGTGTTAATCCCAGTGATAACAATACCCTCCACAGACGTCGTCAGGTGGAGGGTAAATATTCTTCATTGGGATGAGGGAGTTAAAACAATCTTCGTTAACCCATACGGTAGGTGTTCAATTTCTTCTTATTTTTGTTCCCTCCAGACGATATTATCTGGCCTGGCAGAGCCTCTGGTAATGAAATTATTAACTCCTTCAGTCTGGCCATTTATATTTCCATTTTATTCCTGTTATTTACATACGATTTTATTCAGCTTGAGATAGCCTCGTAGTGAAGGAGTGAGAAACACTATCTATTGACCCCATCATGATGGGAGACCTTTTTCTTAGACGAGCAACATCATCTTGAGTGCCACACTGAAGTAACTGAAAATACTTTACCGGATTTAATGGGATGAAGCTTGTATTTCTGGCTATTAATTCTCAAGCAGTCTTACGATCATCTACCTCTGGTAACTACGACTTGTTTTTGCAGGAAAGACAGGAGGAGTGTAGAATCTTTCCATGTGTCTTGTTCATTTTATAAAAAACTCTTGGATGCGAGAGGATATTTATTATGAACTGTTTTATATTATGTCTGCTTTCTCCAAGGATATGCAAAGGTGGCACATAAACTTTCCATGGTTCTTAACTCTTTCTCCTGCAAATCAAAATAATTGTTATGCGAGGGAATTGATGGTAAGTCAGTTTATGAACCACGGATTTGCCACCCGATTCCCCATTTCGATATCCTTCACTTCTCTGTCCTTCATTCTTTTTTCCCCCTATATAGCCTTACCGTTCCCCTGTATTTCCCACTTCTTTCTCTTTCCTTCCTTCATTTTTCTTGGGTTTCCAGCTTCTCTCGCTTTCTTTACATTCTTTTCTTTATGCATCCCACTTCTCTTTTTTTCCTGATTTACCTTTATGCATCTCACTGTTATTTCTCCCCATTTTTCCTTGTGCTCTCCACATCCCTTTCCCTCCTCCCTTTTCCTTATGTTTGTCACTTGTTATTTATTTATTTCCTCGCCCCATGCTTCTCACTTCTCTCTTTTTCCTCCCCATTCTTGGTGCTTCCCACTTCTTTGTTCCTTCCCATGTCGTTCTCCTTCCTTCACGATCGCCCTCTTATTCATTTCCCTCTTCTTTCTTCAATTTATTTATGCTTTCCATTTCTCTCATTCCTTCCTTTTCTTCATACGCCTCTCTTCTATACTCCTGCCTTTTCTTATTCTTCTCAGTTTCCTTTCCTTTCTTGCCATTACTTATTTTATTTCTTCCTTCTTCCATCATCCCTCTTATTCTCCCACTTTCCTTTCTTATACTTCTTGCTACTACTTCCCTCTCCTTCTGCTTCCCATTTCTCTCACCTTCCTGTTGACTTCTCTTTCCTTTTGCATCCCACTCCTCTCACTCTCCTTTTCACTTCTCTCTTCTACCTCCTCCCTCCCTTCCACCCTCAATCCCCTCCTTCCCCAGTTGCCTCCCTCACCAGGTTAATTACAGAGCCCAGTTCCCCTGCAGCCAATACCTTCCGCGACCACCACAAAAACAACGCCACCTCTCTCCTGTCCTGCCATGCCCCGCCCTCAGCACCACCTCCCATCGTCTGCAGGAGGGACAGAGAGAGGGAGAGGAGGGAAGGAGAGAAGAAGAGGGAGAGAGTAGGAGAGGAGGTGGAAAGAGAAGGGATGGGAGAAGGGACAGGGGGAGTAGGAGGAGAGAAGAAGAAATGGAATGTGAAGTGGAAAAACAGGTGCTGGGGAGAAGAGAAGAAGAAAGTGGATGGGAGGATACAGAAAGAAAGAGGATGGAAGGAGGGGCGGAGAAAAGGAACTGGAGGAGAAAGGAAGAGAGGAGACGAGAGGAGGGAGAGAGAAATGCAAGGAAAGGAAGTTAAGAGGAGAATGAGTGGGAATATAAGAGGAGAGAATGAGATGGAAGAGAATTAAACAGAAAGAATGAGGATGGAAAGAAGGTAGAGGGCAGATTAGAAGCAGAAAGAGAATAAAGGAAGGGAAGAGAGAGAAAGAGTGAAGACAGGCTGGGGATGGTGACGAAGGGAGAGAATGAATGGAGGGAAATGCAAACGAGCGAGGATGGTGTGGAGAAAAGAAGGGAACAGAAAGGAACGAAGAGGAAAAGAAAAGAAGTAAGGAGGGAAGATAAGATGAAAGAAAGGAATAACACAAGAGAAAACAAGACCAGCAGAGGTGAGGATTGAAAGAGAGACTGGGAGGAAGTATAAGAGTAAGGTGAAGTGAGGAGGGGAAGTGAGAAGAGAGGCTAGGGAAGAAAAGTGAAAATATTAAGGAGTTAAGAAAACGGTGGATAGTATTTTTCTTCTTGTATATCTTAATTAAAAATAAAATCAAGTCTTTCGACCTTTGTGTGCTTGCGTGTGTGTGTGTGTGTGTGTGTGTGTGTGAGAGAGAGAGAGAGAGAGAGAGAGAGAGAGAGAGGATGATTAGGTTATGCAAAGGAATGGGTAGCTTGTTTTTCTGTCATCCTAATCCCTAGGCTGGTGGAAGAGATGGCCGGCTATGGAGGGAGAGGTGGAGAGAAGCTACGGTGTGGGAGGAGAAATGGAGACAAGCAGATGTGTGGAGAGAGAGGTGGAGAGATGCCCGGGTGTGGGGAGAGAGGTGGAGAGATGGCAAGGTGTGGAGGGAGATGTGGAAAGAAGCTGGCATGTTGTTATGGTTGGAGATGGGAATAAGGATGGAATGATGAATGAGAGGAATAGAACAGGGAAGGAAGTAAGGAAGCTGGAGGTGGTGAGAAATATAAAGAGGGATAGAAAGAGGAAATGAGAGAGAGAGAGAGAGAGAGAGAGAGAGAGAGAGGGAGGGAGAGAGAGAGAGAAAGAGAGAGAGAGAGAGAGATGCAACTTTCCCTGTCTCCTTCCACCGTTCAGTGTCCGGGCCGCATATCATCGTACCTTAAACTATTGCAGCACATATATCAGAATTTTCCCTTCCTGGAATGATCGTCCTACTTAACCCAAACCAAATCTAACCTCACGTAAAATGACCCAGCCTGATTTAGCCAACTTTAACAGTCTCATTTTTCCCATCGTATTCTAACCTAACCTAACGTACCACAACTTAATCCACTGCAATCTACCCCAATAGCATAACTTTAATGATAACCTAACTTACCTTCAACTCTCGTGGAATTTTGCATCCGTACCGTCAGCATATTAATTAAAGGCACTCACTACATGCTCAGGGCATATCGAAATAATAAATACTGAAAATATAAAAAATTACATCCTGTCCATCTATGAGGAGGAGCTATATTTTTCTTACGCGATTCGTCATTTGTGTTTCCCATTATTATTATTATTATTATCAGGTGGTATTCTAAAAATTTAGTAGAAATTTAATAAAATATCAGTACTTTTCCTCTTCGCTGATTCGGGCAAAAAATAATAGGTTGGTAGGTAAGAAACTTAAAGAAATGGTTAAGAAGAAACAGATGGTAATAGGGTAATAGTATGGGGATGCAGTAAAATAATAATTACACACTAAAAGACAGCTACAGTAATCAGAGTTTGAAGGGCAAAAGAACTAGGAACTGAAACGGGCAAAGACAAACGCAGTCCTTGATCAAACAAGAAAAAAAAAAGTCATTAACTGAACCAAGAGAAAAAAAGAAAAGGGAAAATGAAAGTAAGATGATGATGGGAGCGTGATAATGGTGCGGGAGCTAATAAAGGAGAGTGAAAGTGAGGGAGGGGGAGCGTGAGGCAAGGTGATGGAAGGCAGCGATAGGGACATGCTTGCAGATACACACTTCCTATTGCACCACCACCACCCTCATTAGCTCTCGGTTTTTACTGCTATCGGAATAAGCATCATTATTGCAACCCATATTCCCACCTGAGAAATTATTATTATTATTGCTGTTATTATTATTATTATTATTATTATTATTATTATTATTATTATTATTAGCAGCAGCAGCAGCAGCAGTAGTAGTAGTAGTGGCTGTAGTAGTAGCAGTAGTACTAGTAGTGGCAGTATCAGTCCCGCGAAGCAGGATGCTATGATTTTCGGCAACTCGCCCTATACTGTGAAGCGAGTGTCATCCTGTCTGTGTGTGTACAGTATGTCTGTGTCTGTATGTCTCTCTGTCTGTGCCTGTGCCCTAACTCCTCCTAAATTTTTTCATGGATTTGAATGAAACTTCCCAGGTGGGTTCATCTGATTACTTCTAAAGTCTTCCACTACATGCAATTTTCCATCTACTATTTTCAGGGGAGGTTAGCCACCTCACCAAATTAAAAGTTTTCAGATATAAGTGAAAGTGAGAGCAGATATAGCTTTCACCTTTTAGTACATGTACAATGGACTCTCATCCATAATGCGATATTTGGGAAGCGTAACCCCCCCCCCTCCCGCCATGATTCGTGAGGGGTTAGCGCCCCTTCCAAAACTAAACATGATTAGAAATAGGGGAAAGTAAGCTCATGGATTTCAACGAAACTTCTCAGGTCAATTTGTCTGGTTCCTTGATACTGTCTTCCACTATATAAAGTTTTCCACCAGTAAGTTTATTGGGGTCAGCCCTCCCTCCAAAACTTATAATGGATACAAAACATGGGCAGGAAAACAGGTATCGCTTTGATATCTTAATACGTACTGTAGAATTGGGACAGTGTGGCTGAAACTCGTTACACTTCTTACACCTTATGTAATACATTTCATTAACATATTCCACCACTGCGATCACATACCGGTAGCGTCTACATCTGGATCTTAGCTTCCCTTATAACGCAGTAATATTACTTTATAGTTCTCTTCAATCGGCTTGCATACCGCAGGATTGGGTATGCAGTTCCATGTTTCCTTTGAATGCACAAGAAAAAGCTGCACATCTACTTTATATCATCATTATATTGTGCACCACATCAGCCGTCTCCGGGATCAGCGCTTTTGCGAACAACAAAGAGTAGCCTACTGTTTTCATTCTGCTCAGTTGAGGAGGAAAGCAATGATCGGGACGTGCTGTTACTTAAATATTGTATCTTTACGAGAATCAAGAGTCGGTGCCCTGTCACAGACTTTATCAGGGTTATATCACTGGATATAGGACCCACTTCACTGGGCACTCTGACTGTACAATAGATCTACTTTTGTGCTAGTCTGTTTCCCTTTCAAGATCCCTTGCACCCTGTTAAGGATGATGATGATGATGATGATGATGACCTTCAGCTTTGACGCACCTCAGGGAAACTGTTCTTCGCATAGTTTGTTGTGCTGGCAGACAGGGAACGGCACATGCTTGGCTGCCAGCAGTTATCATGTACAGTCCGGAAAAAATATATATCCGAACACCACAAGCTTTACACTAGCATTCCAAACACTGCTCTTTGAGACCGTACGATTCAAAGATAAGTATGTTTCAGCTATGATTACCATCTGGACGCGTTTCATATAGCATTGCAACTTTATTAACAGATGGTTCCCGTAACCAGAAATGTTCGCAGCCCCAGTATTGATTCTGAAATGCATCATATCCAGCTGTTTATATGCTTATTCTATCGACTGTGCAACCATGAGCAACAGGTCGGCGACAACCCTCTGCCATTCCTGTGTCCTGCCTTCCATCTTTCTTGCTTTTCCTTTGATGGTGGAAAAATTTTCTTCTCATTCTCTTTTGTTGTGTGTTTCACAGTTCTGCCAGACATAAACACCTTATGTAACACGTTCCACTTCCACAGCCGGCAGAGAAGTGCCGGGGTACTTTAACTCATGGCTGTACCCCATCACCATGTAATTATCTCTGTATATGTATTATTTTATTAACCGACGCGTCTCCCGTCTCCGGTATCAGTGCTCCTACACACTAGGAAAAATATTATTTTTAACCCCATCACTTCCATGGCATAATTTTGGCTTATTCCTACTAATTGCAGTCAGACTTACTCAGGTGTGGAATGCTGTCTAGCGTATATTTATTCCTACCAGTTGGAAATGTCTCCTACGCTGATTTTTTTTTTTCTTCTGAAAGCAGCAATATCACAATGAAAAAAGTACGTCATCATAGTGAAGTGGTTAATCCGCTTGTTTGAGATGCATTTTCTTCCAAACCCTCGCCGCCACGAATTCCATACCGGTCAGCCTCATCATCGCCATTATATTATTTTATTGTACACGGTGGCCACAAAGGGTTATATTCTGCGTGACCTTGGAGTTTTCGTTGCAACTCTTTCTTAGCGACCTATTCTGTGCATTACACTTCAGTATCCTTTTGTATGGTAGTGATAGAATATATGGTGATTTTAAAACTATATAACAGAAGGTAAGATGTAACGTGCAAAAAGAAAAGCTACAGTGTGAAGGTGCTCCGAAGCTCCCTATGCCACCTAAAATGCGACACAAAGTATTTATTACCTCAGCGACAATGTGGGGTAACCTACATGTCCTCTTCAGCCCAAAGACTATTTCACATATTGTTCTTGCTTCCACCAGGCGTATATGTTCAACTCAGAAGAACTCTCTTGTTGTGAAAAGGTTAATGAAGGGTACATTTGACCGCTCCACATCAATGAAAAACTGAGAAAGGCATCGCGGGATTCACTGGGTTAAGAATGATACCAACAGTTACGGAAATTGAAGGATAACATTGGAAATGGTGTAGGTCTTCTCTGGTGAATTGGAGGTCCGTGGATGTATACACTATATCCGTAGTTATTACTGAATGATGCATCATTTAAGGGTACTTTCACTCCACTTATACAACAGAGGGAGGCCGAGAATGATGTGGAGGGACAAGGTGGAGAAGTGTAGAAGTGAGAGCTGTGTGGGATAGATTAAGGGTTCCCTCATGGCCAAGGTCAGGGCGACGTAAAGGCGATTTGTTCGTGGCAGCCCTCCAAGATTAATGCGTAGGGTTGTAGACAGATAAACTGACACTTTTCCGAGGCCAGCCTGAGACTATGTTCATCCTGTGGATTTTTTGTCCCGTCTCCGATCTCAAAACACTCTACAGATTATAAGGAGTGGTGCACTCCACTTGTTAATAATGGAAGGCAACAATCGGGAAGTGCTTGGAAGCCCTCACTACCATGATTCAGGTAATGATCAGCCTTATTATATAATTTTAAGATAAAAGTTTCTCCCTCCTTTACCAAGCTGCAGCCTCCAAGGAATGCTCGAGAGAGTATACATATTGCTTTCTGGCCTGCATAAATAACTGATAATTGTGCTACTCGTTTTCCTACTGTATTTGACTTGGCCTAATACTACCCTCGGAATTCGGGTTAGCTTACTGATATGTGGTAAGTTTTTTGTGATTTTGTTCCTGGGGTTACGAACCATCGAGAATTCATATAATACTTGCCGAGAAAAGGCCTTGTTGAATAAAGGTTGAGAGGAAGGGATTGTGGGGGATGGCGGGTTGAATGCATGCTCCACTTCTAAAACGTATTTTTCCTTTTGTTTGCCTCAGGACTTTCATCATCTGTACCATTTTCTACGCGAGTTTACTATCATCCTTGAATATCTGTGTTGATACTTGGGGGCTTTTTTCCCGAGAAGATATTGTCTATACCCCTGAAAAAATCTACAGCTTGATACTGTTATAGAGCTTCGTGTCGATAAGTTCTCCTTTGCATCTCTGACAGCGTTCCCCCAAGATTGTCGTAAATATTTTCATTCTTGTTCCCATTCTCCCTTCCTCTCTTATTCAGTCATCAGTCTCTCCTACCCCCCTCCATGTTTCTTTCAATCTTATGTTTGTAGTTCTCCCTGCTATCCTCTCCTTCTCTCGCATTTCTGAGAGGAAGAGATTGGTTCTTCTATCAGTATTAAGGCCACGCTAAGTCTTTGACACCTTAAGATCTGTGTGGTTTGTGCAACTGTGTAGCTCTGTGTAACTCATCTCCTACTATGATCTTAGGTTAAATTTGTCTTCTTATAACGCTTAATATGGTCGGTTAGAGAGTACTTTTTAATACGCAGAAAATAACTGTTATATTTGGTGCTTTAACTCGTTCTTGTTTAATTCCTTCAGAGAAAATGGAAAGCAAAACATGAATGATATAATATTTGGCTGCTAAATGGTCAGGATGTGGCGACTGTACAAGCCTTCAAATGTAGGCTATACACCCACGTTTGTGGAGCAAGAGAGAGTGTTGTTTTGAGCGATGTGTGTGTGTGTGTGTGTGTGTGTGTGTGTGTGTGTGTGTGTGTGTGTGTGTGTGTGTGTGTGTGAATAAAATACCTCAAACAGTTTTTAAGAGAGTTTGACCAATAGTGGACGGGTTGGAGAGCAGCATGTGAGGAAAGCTGTTGTTTTTTAAAACAAGATGCCAAAAGCCAAGGTCGCAGAACTAGGTTAAATGTTGACCTAACAAAATCAGTCTAAACAATTAATTTTTACAAGTAAGATAAAACTACGGTTGAGACTGACTTTTATTTGATCAGGTTCATTATATGCCCCATACCCATCCTGTGGGCGGAAACTTAACATTTACAGAGATACATAATAAGTTCAATATCCTGTTTGTGTGTGTGTGTTCAGATTGCTCATAAAGTTTTCCCAGTCTGACTTTTGGAGTTCATTCATACGTTCCCTAGCAGCAAGGGCCTTTTGACAAAGCTTCAATATATCGACAGTACGATGACTCTTATAAGACAGACAAGTTCTTCTGGGGATGTGTCTCAGTACTCGTAGGTTTGTGTCGCAGTTATAAGGATTTCTGTTGTTATCCTTATCTTTTCCTGGTAAATATGGTTGGTTTTAAGGTGGTTCTAAGAGGTGTTGGGTGAGGCAAACAAGATTGGTGTTAAAATTCTCAGTAGCTTTTACTTGGTAAGAGCTGTACCACTCAGCAACTCTGGCAATAAGCTTATTACTTTGGGCTAGTAGAATGTGTATATAATTGTTTTAGTTGGTGTGTCCCTCCCCGGAGAGGGAGGTGTTGAGTAGGCTAATGGTGGTGAGTCAAAGGAAATGACCAGACACCATAATCTGGAGTGATCACTGATGAACAGGCAACATGGGTTACATTAAACCCTAAACATAGCTCTGTGATGCCTTCATAAATATGTGTAGGCTACATATCTCCCACAATCTGCATATCATTATGTTCACTCAGCAATGATAGCAATTAGTTTCCATTTCTATTACTAAGCAGTGAGTTACCTAATTGTCTGTGCCAAGCATTATAGCCACCAAGGCTTAATGTTGGTTCTGACTAGATGCACAGTCGAAGATCAAGGTAGCTGACATTGTGTATAGGGTACATACAGAATAATATAATTAAAAACAGAATTCCCTACATATACAGCAGCTTTAGAACATGGCACTGAACACCAGATTTTTTTTTTTTTTTTTTTCGTTCAAGAAGTTCATGCAAAAATGTCATTTTTACATAAAGAATGCAGGAATGGGTGGATTTAATGTCATAGGAGTATAAACTATGGAGGTAATTTGGGAGGTGCTGAGTTTGAGAGAACTTTGCATTCTCGAAGATTGACAATGTCATTGTGTTCAGTGATTTCTTTATAATGAATATCAGATTATTTATTCTTTTATGAATGAGTATTCCAGCTTATAATATTAATGTGAGTGATACCTCCCATTGTCATTAGTTTGTAGAATCATCTAACTCGTTTAAAATTTCGTTTAGTTTGTCAGTGACAAGATAATAAAGTTGGTACGAGTATATACAATTACCACCTTCTTCACTTCCTCAGAGCAGTTATTGAGATATTAGAGTGTTTTACTTTTTCATATGTTTATGTGATGATTCTAATTTGCTCACCGGTGGGCGCCAGAGTGGAGAGTTCTTCATGGAGGCTTTTGAGTGACTCCTTAATTGCTTTGCACCATTTTGGTCAGAACATTGTTATTTTCTTCATTTCTTGACAGAGTACAGATGAAGGTGCAGTGGGTTGTCCAGTAGCGTGGGGGACAGGTGGGGGAGGGCAAAGCAGTGGTTGTAGAGTGGGCAGTGTTGTGCTGGGAGGACAGGCGGGACAGTCACGGCTGTCGCCTTCGCCCTCACTCTGTTCATCTCCATTGTTGGGTAAGATGACTGAAGCCTCATCTGCCTCTACTTGTGTGGAAAGGGAAAGGGAAATGTTCCCCCGACCCAGACCTTATTAGATCATATAGCCCTGCTAGGTGACAGGAGAGCGCTACCCCTCCCGGCATGGCAGCTACCGGGCGTGGCCCGAACTCACGACCCCCTGGTCCCGAGTCCGATGCTCTACCACCGCGCCATCTATTTGTGTGGAGACTGAGGCAGTCTCAGGTATCAAATGGCCATTCTTAAAACACTGCCCTGATGGTCCAGTATCATTAGAAGGATTGGGTGTTGGTTGTAGAAGGGGAGGCAGTGTAACAATGGGGGGAGGCAGTGGTACGACGCTGGCCCCAGCTGTTCTCTCTCTCACTCTCTCCACCCTCACTGTCGGATGAAGCTGCCGGTGCCTTGCCTGCAATGTCCTGTGAGATGAATGAGGAAGCCATTTTGTCAACCTTGCAGTCCTCTGCTACTGCACGGGTTAATCTCCAAATTCTCCATTCTCATTTGTGGGACTGGCAGTCAAAATAGAGATGGTGGTGCCAGTGGATACTCCAGGCATGGATTGGGCAGAAGGTGCACCAGGTGATGACGTTCAGCTGTCAAGAACACTCTTAATTCCTTGCACCTCATGTTTTTGTTTGGCGGTGGTGGTAGTGTTGCGCTGGGGTGGTGCAGTGGTGGCGCCGTGGCAGTAGTGGGTAGTGTTACTGGCATGAGGCTAGGGATAGATAACACCACCGCAAGTATCTGTTGGGCCAGGTAATGACTGCAGGGGACATAAGAGCAGCCATGATAAGTGACCACTACACTACGCACCTTATAGTTTACACATTTCTTTTCCAGTGGTTGTTCCACCTGCAGCCTCTTCCTGCATGTGTCGGTGATGTGTTGACCAGCCAAAGATAGTACACCACCAGCTCAGTGACTTGCACACTTGTGCCACAAGATTTCCCCATTTCTTACTTTTAAAACACCGTGTTTGATGTGGCTTCTAAGGTGCTGATATGTACAGTAACTACCTGGTATGCGCTCGATCACCATAACGACTGATGAAAGCCAATACCCAGTTTTGGGTTAATGATCACAAAAATGACTTATTCAATTTTTGCTATGGCCACGTATGAAGATCCTGTGCAGACGCGCTGCCACCCATGCAAGCTGACAGTTATACCTTTAAGTCAAGATGGCTGTCCAGTGTTTACATGTGCAGAATCCCCTTCTGAGGTCTCTGCACGTGAGTCCTCCATCCCTGTGCCACTTGTCCACGTGTCCCACTGCTGTGATTGCCTCTCTTGCGTTCCTAGTATTAGACAACCATTTCACGTATGCAAGGCCATCGAAACACCATCGTTTTCACAAAATAACAGAAGTGCATGATAAATAATGAAGTGTGTGACATTAAGTGGAGTTATAATTTTTTTGTGTGCGAAATAGTGAAACCTGTTACATGGTAAACATGTCAGGTAAGGGAGATAACACCAGTGGAATGCGTGGTGCTACTGAGTGTGATGAGGGCAAGCCTAAAATGTTAAGGCATAGTCTTTCCCTTGATATTAAGTTGGACTTCGTTAAACTTCATAAGGAAGCGGCATGGGGGGAACAATAATTCATCACCCCCTGATGACCTGGAGTGACTGCCCAGACCATACAGCTATGTCCCCCACCCCCAGTCTTGGGGAGGGAGGGATTCTTGGTGACTACCTCTGTCAGGGCCAGGTTTCTCGCTGGGTGAGACTAGGATCCTAGCCAAACTTGTTAGGTACAACCAAAGTACTTTAACTAGGGAAAAGAATTTTTGCTCAGCTGTAAGACTTCACTTGGGCCGAGATATGTGCATACTAGGACTCCCAACAGCCATCCCTGGGTGGGGAAGCCAGTGACCCCTTAGTGGTCTTGGACAATGCCACTATGCATAGCCATATATTTTAACCTGAGAACAGGAAACTGATAGACTTTTACCTGAGCCACGTTTTATGCTAGGTGGGACTTCCGAGTACCGACCCCCACCGACCCCCACGTGAGGACGGAAAGGAAGGAGGGAGAGAGTGGGGTCGCCCTCAGTGGGGACAGTGCCATAATTTTATGCCTAGAAATATTGAACTGTGTACAATGGTAGACCTTTACTTGGATCAGATATTAGGTAGAGTGAGACTTGTGAGGAACACCTTTCACAGAGGGCTGATCCTCAGGGATCATGGCCAAAGCTGTTTTGCACGGCCTTAGGTTTTAGCCTAGGAACATGAAATTTTGTACAGCGGTAGAACTACAAACGCCATGTTTTAGGCAGGTTGAGGCTCTTCAGGACCGTCCCCTACAGGAAGGGTGGCGACTCGCAAGGGGGCAACGACGTTTTTTTTTTTTTTTACCTAGAAACAAAATTTGCACAGTAGTGAGCCTTCACGTGGACCAGATTTAGCCAGGGTCGGACTCACGGGGTTCGCTTCTCCTCCGTAAATTATTATTTTTCCTCTTACAATATTGTAGGGCTGGATGCGACAATCAAAGGTGTCCCGTGTCTTGCTTATCTTGCAAAAACTAGGTAATTTTATTCATCTCAGGGGAGACCTTAATATTTAGCTCTTACAGATCAACAATGTAATGTGATTGTTAATATCGTATATTGTATTTTGTATCTTTTTATTATGGTATCGGTTTTTCGTTGGTATGTTGCATCTTATCTTAACCCTAACTTGGTTTTGTGTGTTCCTTATCTGTTGCTATCTGTCTCCCCGTTAGCCCTCATTTCCCGCTTCCTCCTCAGCCCAGTGTGTGTGTTTCTTCCCCTGTCATCAGCTCACCACCGCCAGCCACCCCTATCTATTTTATCTGCAATCTGCCGCCATCACTGATATTACGCTGTGTTGAGGCTAAGCGGCGGAAGGAGAGTGGGTTGTTGTGCAGAGAGGTAGAGGTTTGGGGGCCGGGTTTGTGGTCCTATTCTCTCTCTCTCTCTCTCTCTCTCTCTCTCTCTCTCTCTCTCTCTCTCCCTCTCTCTCCCTCTCTACCTGTCTACACATTTACCTCTGTTTTTCTATTCCCATTGTCCAAACATCTGTCCGTCTGTCATTCCATCCACCTGATTCCGTTTGTCTGTCTGTCGATTTGCCTCCGTGTCCGTGTTCATTCCCTACGTCTTAATTTGTATCAATATATCTAGTTATTTATTTCTCTCTCTTAACCCATGTATTTTTATTGCTTTTCTCTTTTGTTTACTTTTGTTTTTTTCATTTCCTTGTGGACCAAATAATGCCAGCAGTAATAAGCCGCGAGTGATAGATAGATAGATGGGTAGATAGAAAAACAGATCGATAATTAGAGGTATATAGCTATATACAGATAGACAGAGAGACACATGGATAGATAAACAGATATTAAATAGATACATAGAGAGAGGGAGAGAGAGAGAGAGAGAGAGAGAGGATTAAAGTGTGAGGAAACAAACAAAAGCATAAGGATGGAAACAGATTAGGTGTGGAGGCGAAAGGAAGAGACAGGAAGGGGGAGGGAGGGAGGAAGAGGGGAGGGAAGGGGTTGACGAAAGTGGGAAATGAGGCTGAAATGGAGGGAGAAAAGTATATGATGAAGATGAGTTTTTGAGAGTTAGAGGAAGACTGGATGAGGATAGGGTGAGGAGAAAGAGGGATTGAATGAAGATGAAAATGGGATTGAAGGAGAATGAGAGAACCATGGGCGAGGAAGGCAGATGGAAGGTGGAGGTAAGGTTTGGAGAGGACAGGAGCGAACAAAGAAGTGTAAGGGGAATGAGGTGAAGGAAGGGGAAGTGTTGTTAAAAAGGGAAGGGGAAAAGCAACGGATGAGGATGGCAGAGTGAAGGTTTGGCGAGCAGGGGTAACAGATGGGGGGAGAGGAAGAATGGATGGAGCTGATAACAAGGGGAGCAACGGGGTTAAAGAGGAAAGGGGAAAGTAGAATGTGAGAGTGGCAGGGGGAAGGGGGAAATAATCAAGGTTTCGGGGCAAGGGACAGTGATAAGCGAAGGTGGAAGGTAAAGGGAAAGAAAGGTTGCGGAAGACGAAACAAAAAAAGATAAATAAATAAATAAAAAAGAGTGAAGGTGAGTGGGACAGAGGAAGGGCAGGAGTGTGGATTATCTGTGGTTAAGAGAGGAAAGGGAAGTGAGGGTAAAAAACTGCTATATTAGAAGAGTGGATGAATTGAAAATATAAGAGACACTGGATAGGTGAGGCGGAAAATGAGACGTAATAACTTAGTTGAGAAAGAGGTCAAGTAAAATCACACACACACACACACACACACACACACACACACACACACACACACACACACACACACACACACACACACACACACACACACACACACACACACACACACACACACA
Organism: Coenobita brevimanus; assembly: GCF_032717465.1. NCBI lineage: Eukaryota > Metazoa > Arthropoda > Malacostraca > Decapoda > Coenobitidae > Coenobita > Coenobita brevimanus. Next base: position 39,200,983 of record NC_137046.1, read on the forward strand.
CACACACACACACACACACACACACACACACACACACACACACACACACACACACACACACACACACACACACACACACACACACACACACACACACACACACACACACAAAGGACAATGGGAGAAAAGACAGTAGCTGCAAGGACTGGAAAAGGAGATGGACGAATCAGTAAGAGGACGTGATGGAAATTAAGGGAAAGGAGGATGAGGATAGAGGTAAATAAGGACTGAAATAAGGTTAATGCTGAGAGAGAGAGAAGCACGGTGGGTCTGGTGGAAATAAGAAAGAAATAAAGGCGCAGAAGATGAGATAAGGATGTCGCATAAAAGCAAGATAAAACAGAGAAGTCGGATAAAGGGGAATGATGGATATGTTTGATGAGAGAGAGAGAGAGAGAGAGAGAGAGAAAAAGAGAGAGAGAGAGGTGGTTGGGCGGAAGAGAAATTAAATAATGTGTAAAGACGAGAAAAGAACACTGCAACATTGCCGCTGCCATTTCCTACCCTCTTTGTCTAAGCTCTCATCTATATATTTTTCCCCTTATCTCTCCAATTATCTCCATCGCCCGGCATTAATCTCTCCTTGTTATCTCGGTATCTTAATTGGCGTAATTTCTTCTTATTTACACGGTGATTGCAAGGTTAATTATTTGTTTGAACGTAATTGTGGCTCGCTTACCAATCACTCCGGAGAGAGGGAAGTGCAGAAGAGAATGTAATTAAGGTAATGTTGGTGTCTCACTCTGTCATTATTATAGTGGTTCTTATTATCTTCGTTAGCCTGTCCGGTTCTCTCCGTCTGTCTGTTCTCTCTGATATCCCCTCTGTGTCTGTCTTTTCTCTCTTTCGGTTCGCTTTTGTCTATTTTTTCTCATGTCCTCTCTGTCTGTTGTGTGTCTATTCTCTACGTTGCTTCCTTTCTGTCTGTCTGATCTGGTTGATGTGTGGTCGCTTCTTCTCTGTCTTTGTGTTCTGTTTGACGTCATGGCTGTCTTGTGTATCTCTTCTGTCTTTCGCTTCCTCTCTTTCCTTTTGTTCAATATGTCGCGCATCCTCTCTGGAAGATAACTGAAACAGTGCTTTTTTTCTTTTTTTTTCTTCTTCTCATATTATTATTATTATAATAATTATTATTATTATTGTTATCATTAATAATAGTGGTAGTAGTAGTAACAGCAGTAGTCGCGTAGTAGTAGTAGCAGTAGTAGTAGTAGTATTTACGTCGGATTATTTTTCTACCAAACTATGTAACTTTCGTCGTTCTGCTTTGCGGCCTGTTTGGTGTCCCTCCACTCCATCCTATGTCCATATTTCTTGCTGCCTGCCTTATCTGCTTGTCGTTTCCCCTGTCTGACTGTTGTTTATTCTCATGAAAGTACTGGGTGACGTTGTTCCCCTTTTTCCTTTATCATATATTTTTTTCCATTGCCTACCTATCTAGTACTTTCTGTCGACCTCCCTTACTTGTTACCTGTAGCTCCCATTTACCGCATCCTCTCTCTCTACCTCCTGTGTATGTTGTTTATCGTCTCGGGAAACTGTTGAACTGATGTGGTTTCTTCAATCTGCACCACATTTATTTAGGTCCTGATTGCCTTTGCCTGGCTGTCGGGTTCTCTCTTTCTTTCCGTACTCTGTTGTCTGTCGTCTCTGTTTGTAGCTTCTTTTTGTCTGTCTCTCCTTTTGCTTGTACTGATCACTTCCTGTCTGTCTGTTTGTGTTGTAAGTCTTTAAAATCGCTCTTGAAAAGTAAATGAGGTGTTTGGTTCCTTCGTTTTCTTCCATGACCATTAATTTTTTTTTTCTATATTGTCAGTCTAGTTTTCTCTGTTTTGTTGGTGCCCTGTCTGTTTTCTCTCTACTCCTTCTGTTGTCCGTCTTCCCTATTGCCTGTCCTAACATATTACCGTTTGCCACCGTCTGTGTGTTAGAAATTAGCACAAAAAAGTATTAAAGGTTTTTGAATCAGCCATTACTTACCATTTGCATTTACCTATTTTTTTTTACCTGATTGTCTGTGGCCTCTTCCTTTTCTCTTTATTCTGTAAGTTTTCTATTCAGTCAGTCCTCTGTCGACCTTGTCTGTCTATTGTCTATCCTTTCTACCTGCCTCTCTTACTCATTGTCCTTTTATCTGTCCGTATTATTTTCCAGTATATCTGTTTGTTGTCAGTCATGTTTGTCAGTGGCTCGTGACTGTTTTCCTTTTATTCCTGCCTCTGAATTGCCTTTGTCTAGGGCAACGCAGAGCCGCTGTTGATGTGTATGTGTGCGAGGGAAGGGGGGTCGAATGAAGGGAAGGCAAGTTGCTGATAAATGATGTAAAAAAAAAAAAAAAAAGTGCTGGGAAGGAAGGTGTCTAAGATTACAATAAGAAAACTGAGGGATGTTAGTGGGTTAAAATAAAGGCCCGGCCCCCTGGTTTCTTAACTATAATAATAATCCTGACTCTAATAACAATTCTAATTCTAAAACTGATAATAGTAATAATAATAATAATAATAATAATAATAACTACCAATGGCAATGAGGGTAGCAGAAATCATCATTATCATCACCATCATAACTCAATTGTCGTTGCTAGCTACACAGGATGGAGTAATTCAGAGCCAGGATTAAAATACTCAATAGAAACCAAAGAGTGTGTGTGTGTGTGTGTGTGTGTGTGTGTGTGTGTGTGTGTGTGAGAGAGAGAGAGAGAGATGGAAAGTTTTTTTTTTTTTCTATGAACACCAAAGGGCAGAGTAATAGGCAAGGTTATTTTATACGCGACAGATATCAAATTGTGTGTGTGTGTGTGTGTGTGTGTGTGTGTGTGTGTGTGTGTGTGTGTGTGTGTGTGCACCCAAGCGTTTGAGTGCACGTGGCGTTAACTTCTAAGCAAGAGTGAGTTGCTGAATTTTGCCGGAAGGATGAAGTTCGTGGCGCAGAGCATTCAACCTTATCATGCCTTTGTATGAAGAGGAGATAGCTGTTGTTATTCTGAGGGAGTGGTGTGAAAGTTAACTTGCTCTATATTGAAGTCAAACTAGGTATTATTTTCTTCGTCAGTACAATGTTCAGCACAACTTTGCTCTAACATACTGATGGTATTTCGACTGTATGGCATTTAATATTACTTTACAATAAAGATGACACACGCATGATTTTTCGACAATACAATATTCAGATTTACATTGCATTAAATAATCAAAATGTAATCGTGAAATAAAAACAAATTAAACACATTATTGCACACTAACATATTTACCATTGTAATTATTTTATGAGTTCTTTTTCTTTATCAGTCATTTTGTCCATGCAGATATTAAACAGGTAGCCTTCTACGATAATAACTATGTTTAAAATACATAGTACGAATACACAAATAACCAGTGCACATCTGTAATTTATGAGGAAAGTTGATTTACTACCATGAGACAACTTGTATTGCACAAAAGGAGGCATACCGTGTTAATCGCCTCCTAATGGTTATTATTTGACTGGGTTCCTGTGACTGTAGGTGTGCAAAATTATTCATTTAGAGACGAGTTTTACTTTCCGATAACGGAGGAAATATTAAAAACTAGATTCAATACCCTCTCTCCGTTCAACACCATCTCTTTACAGTCCCTCTTTCCCTTAAGCTCTCCCATTCTCATAAACTTTCCATTTCCCTCGGACTCATCCTTTCCCTTACACTCTCCCTTCCTCCTCACACTCTTCCTTTCCATTAAACTTTCCTTTCCCCTCACATTCTTCCATTCCCTAAAAACTCTTTCTTGCCCTCACACTCTTCCTTTCCATTAAACTCTCCCTTCCTCTCACACTCTTCCTTTCCCATACGCTCTCCGTTTCCCTCACATTCTTCCTTTCCCTAAAAACTCTTCCTTTCCCTTACACTCTCCCCTCCCCTCACACTCCTCCTTTTCCTTACACTCTCCCTTCCCCTCACACTCTTCCTTTCCCTAAAAACTATCCCTTCCCCTCACACTCTTCCTTTCCCTAAAAACTCTCCTTTCCCCTCACACTTTTCCCTTCCCCTCACACTCTTACTTTCCCTTAGACTCTCCTTACCCATCATACTCTCCCTTCCCTTTTCCATTCCCTCTAGACCTCAAACTCTCCCTCCAACCCCCTCCCCTCACATTCTCCCTTCCTCTTGCACTCGTCAATAATTTCCCTTTCATAGTCCTCCCTCAACAACCTCGCCTGAAACTCTTCCTTACACTCTCCTCTAAACTTCTTTAACTTTTCCCCTTGCTCTTCTCTTCCCCCTCCCTTCTCTTTCGTCCCCCTCTCCTCCCCTCCTCTCTCCCCACACCGCCTCTCTCTCTCTCTCTCTCTCTCTCTCTCTCTCTCTCTCTCTCTCTCACACACACACACACACACACACACACACACACACACACACACACACACACACACACACACACACACACACACACACACACACACACACACACACACACACACACCTAACCCTTTCCCTTCTGTCCCTAATGAATCAACAGGTAGCAATCACCTTTTTACGAGTAAGAGAGAGAGAGAGAGAGAGAGAGAGAGAGAGAGAGAGAGAGAGAGAGAGAGAGAGGGAGAGAGAGAGAGAAGGAGAGAGAGAGAGGTATAACAGGAGGGGAAACGAGAAAAGCCAAAGGTAAATAATGGAAGCAGTGTATACTTAGTTAAGTTTGTGGCTAAAGATATCCATTTATTTAGAAGAGAAACTGGAGAGACGGAAGCAGAGAATGAAACACAGACAGAGAACTAAATCCAGTGGTAATATTTTTGGCATTACTATGGATACGATGGCACAGTATCAATATAACCATCAACAGTATCACCGTAGGAATAGTCAGCTCTGTCACTCACACTTACCCCCTCTCTCCCTATGGCTACGGTGACGATTAATTTGTTTTATTCTTCCAGCCAACAGGTGATTCCCTTCAGCTTACGAAGTTCATATTGTTCTGAAGGAGGCAGAAACAATATCAACCTCTCCAGTACATTGATATTATTATTATTGTTATTATTATTATTATTATTATTATTATTATTATTATTATTATTATTACACTGGTTTACAAAAAATTTGAGGCAAGCATGAAATTAGGTGTTCTAACCTAATTTTGGGGTGCTGATTTCAGATTCGAAATCCGTTTTCACTCATCACCTCTAGTTTTTGAGATATACATGTATACATGTATGTACATGTATACATATAGGCCTAGACCCAAAATATTCGCCAAAAATCCATTTACCGTCCTATTTTCTTGGAACTTGGTTTAAAACGCGCGCCACAACAAGCTCAAACATGTCAAGCACTACACGCAGAAGGACTGGGGGTCTAGGAGCACTTTCGTGCCTGGGAAACACAGTGCCCAAGAAAATCCTCTGGTGGACATGAACAAGATGCTTCTTCCTCCTCTTCATATCAAGCATGGCCTTATGAAGAATTTCATGAAGGCCATGGACAAGGATGACGCTGCATTCCAACATCCGTGCACTCTGTTCCCAGCTCTCAGTTCTACTAGGCTCCAGGAGGGCATCTTCATCGGACCTCAGATTCGGGAGGTGCTGAAGGATGAGGTATTCGAGGGGAAGCTCACCTTGAAAGAATTGAGAGCATGGCAACCATTTAAGGTGGTCTGCCATGGCTTCCTTGGTAATACACGAGCACTAGATTACCAAGAGCGTGTCGAGAAGTTGTTGCGGGCTTATCAGGATATGGGGTGCTGAATGTCTCTCAAGATTCACTTTCTCCACTCCCACCTCAACTTCTTCCCCCAGAACCTCGGAGCAGTAAGTGACGAACATGGGGAAAGGTTCCACCAAGATATTACTAAGATGGAGAGCAACTACCAAGGCAAGTGGAACCCCAGCATGATGGGGGACTTCTGCTGGATGCTCCTGCGCGACATCCCGGAGGCAAAGTACACCAGATCGTCAAAAAAACTCACTTCTGACTGTCTGTAGTACTATGGTGTGTATATATGCTTATATCCAAGTAATGGTAATATTTAGTTCTGTCAGTGTTCTGTGTCTGTTTTGTTTCGTTCTGTAATATGCCATTTTAATATATGAAATAAACTCATTATATTATAAATATATGCATTACAATAAAAAAGTTATATGTGAAAGCAAAAAAACTAGAGGTGATAGAGCAAAACTGTTTAGAAATTTGAATTAAGCATATCAAAATTAGTCAAAAACACCTATTCACATGCTTGCCTCAGATTTTTTTTTTTGTAAACCAGTTATTATTGTTTATTATTATTATTATTATTATTATTATTATTATTATTATTATTATTATTATTATTATTATCCCTCCAAAGACCAGAAAATACTATACGTCTCTAGGTGAACAGTTTAGTATATTCCATCCCATCTCACTGTTTGATGAGCTTCACTTCTCTCTCTCCGGTTCAAGGACACCATTCTTGAGTTACAGATGAAGCGGTAACAGTCAAATCCATATTACCGTCTTCAAAGTACAGGGGTCCTAGGCTAGGCTACCGCAGTACAGTGCAAATTTAATATTAGATAACCATCCTACTTCCCTTGATGGTACTGTAAAATAAAAAAAATCAGTCACCTCTCGGACATATAAAACATTAAAGATCGTCACTCCAACTGAGGCGTTGTAAACACTAGGTCACCACAAACAAGAAGAGTAATTACATCAGTACCGGTCTTGTTTTAGTCTTTATATTACCCTCTCAGCTATTCTTGTGCTACCAGACGTTTAATTTTGGTGACGAGATTAAAAAAGGCTGCATCTATCCACGCCAGGTCGACAAGCCTCTCCTAAGTTGAAGAGAGTCGTCTGGTGATAGGAAGAACAGAGTAAGAAAAAGTCATCGTAGTGGAGAGATTGTTGTTTGTCCTTTGCGAGTCTCCCCCCAAATTTCGTCCATTAAAAAAGTGTGTGTATTACTTCCCTCCCGTCTTCTCCTCCTCAGTAACACGTGGGGTTATCCAGGGTTCAATGTAATCGTCTGGCAGTAGAAATATAAAGTGAAAATGTCATCACACTGAAAAGTATTACGAAGATCATGTCAAACTCCTTCAACACAGAGGGTCTCTCCAGGACCGAGATATTCGCATGACAGAAGTAAGAATATATTATAAAAAGTCCAGTGTACTAATAGGGTTACTTCAGTCTACTGTACATTGCTGTAAGCATTTTCGTGTTTCCGAGTCGTTTGTCATAACAGGTAGAGGAACGGCCCGCCCACCCACCCACCCATTATTTCGCCTCATATGTCACCCACCTCCCACATCACCCATCCACCACCAGCACCCACCCGTAATCCTACATTACCTACCCACCCTCCCAGCTATTGTCTCACCTCATGTACCGCTCATCACCCACCCATCCCCCCATCAGTGATACCACGTCATGTAATGTACCACTCAACACCCATCCCTCCACCAACCACACCAACCCATCAGTTCCAAATCACCAACCCACCCACCCAGCCCTCCCCCTGCCATACCTTCCCGTCTTATATCACCTTTTCCTAATTCTTTCACAACAAGGGATTTTCTTCTGATCTGGGTAACACTGTTTGGTGATACAGAAGCAATATTATATGCTAAAAAGGTCATCGTGCTGAAGGAAATAACGAAGACTGTTTCTTTTTTACCATGAGGTGTCTCTAAGCTAAATAGTATCGTTTGCCAGTAATTTTAACCCCATGAGTACTGTGACCTCTGTCCTTACTTGTTTTCCCTTGTGGAATTATATCCTCAGTAAGAGAAAAATAATTCTAAGTGTAGAAGTTAGATGTAGTCTTCTTTAATCCCTCCATTGCGAGAAATCTACCTATAACATTAAGTATAATCGTCTGATGATAGCAGAAATAATCAAGATTGGCAACATTCTCAAGAGAATGCAAGATGATCTCCACTGACCAACAGTACACTGACTTGTTTCTGTGCAAATTGCAATAATAATAAACATACTAAAAATGATATAACTATATTTGCTTGTCTGTATGGTTTCACGTTTAACCCCATAAATTCATTTAAAGGCTTACATACAAATAAATAAATGAATAAGTGCTGGGGTTATTGAACTTAGTGTGCTAAATTTGGAGTGAAATGGTGTAGAAATAAAGGAATGGCGTCATGTTGATACAGCTTTGGGAAGAACGAAGATAGACATAGGGGAAAACACTTTCGTGAGCAAATCTGAAAATGAAATATTTTACGAGAAGGGTTAAGTATGGCTTTCATTAACCTCATGACATCCCTTTAAGCTGTCCTCCGATCGTGAGAATTAAATATTAATAAACGTGATAGAACTAAAAGGGTTAATAAGAGGCCATTGTTCAGAGTAACGACCCCTGTTGGAGTAGTGGTCAGAACGAACCAGTCGAAGTGACGCTTTTCCATAATTTCGATACCTTACAGGCAACTGGATGCTTTCGATCATGTAATGCCATCATTTACTCTTAATACACAGAACATGATGGCCTAGTTTTGGACCTCAACCCCTCAAAGGGTGTGAAATGGAAATAGCTGTTACCTTTTTTTACATCATACTGTATCGTTGTAGATGGCGGTGACCATCATCCACTCACTTGATGTAGCAATGCCTGCGTCTTCTTTAACCTTTATCATTCTATTTCTCTGCCTCCCCTCTTTCCTTCCCATCTCTTCCTTTCCTTCCAGTCACTTTTAATTAATCTTTTTACTACCTCAAGTGGCTCTACACTGAGTGACAAGTCCAATGTTCTCCTGTAACCCAGGAACTATTTACAACGCTGGGTGGTAACCATATAGCCAGATCACGGAGTGAAATGAAGCTTGCTATTATGCCCTTGCTAAATGGGTGGAGAAACGCAAATGCGGCATCCATCCAGGAACCAAACCTCCACACTTTTCCCCGCGCCCCACTGCGGGGAAGCGCTGTCTCCCACAAGGGATATCGGTTCATTGTACGGGGCGGCCCTGCAAAGCTAGTTGCTTTTCTGTGATTGATAGGGATGGTCGGTCAGACAGACTGCTTGATTAACAACAGCATATTACTGGAAAGGTGAATATATCTCCAACCCCCAAATGTCATTAACATCTTCAGTCCCATGACGTATTTTCTGTCCTCTTATTGCATTATCTGAACAGTTGTATGATCCCTTGAACGGACTCTTCCATCTGTAAGGGTTAGATTAGCTTTCGTGAAAAGTGTCTCTTCAAAGGGTGTATTCTACCGTAAGCTGAAATAAATCGCTTGAATTAAAGCAAAAACTACGTCACTAGACTGAAACAATTCACACTGTTATCGCTTGAACCCAAATAGCCATCCATACAGCTCCATCCACCATCACTATGGCATTCTCCACAGTGTTCAAGATTCATCCTTGCAGTACGGGAAGGCGCATTTCTGTAAATTCTTAGTAAACTGAGACTTTTTTTTTTGTTTAATTTAGGAAAAACTTCTGTTTCTGAATGAATACATTCTTATGTTTCTATAAATCTCAACTGAATAAATCATCTGGTGTTAACCGCAATGGAATACACGAATTGTCCTTATGAGATGGTTAATGGTAATAGTATTAACTGTCAGGATCATGTGATGCAATCTTAGACGAGACAGATTGTCTGCTGGTGCCCGGAGAAGACTTCTAGAACTGCCCTGACCATTACTTGGTTAATTAAGGCTATAATTAACCCCTCTAGACTTTCTCTTAAGGGGAACAAAATTGTCTGCTGTTCAGAAGAATGAAGTCTGAATAACGCCATCGAAGTGCAGGGGCTGATACCAGTCCAACTACACAGTAATGATGTGTAGCTGCGGTCATTAGTGTATATACACTGCCTCCAAACAGTGTCAGAACCAAATGAGAACATGCCAACTAATCTACAACAATCACAAAGGAGTTATTAATCGCAAATGTGTTCATTTTATTCAGTTCGGACGACTTTGTTCAGCTGAAAAAAGTGCAACATAATAATCCACCGGTATTACCTTTACCACCTGTACAAACCATCCATGATCATCTGTCCAACCATTCACCATTGCTACCTGTACAGTCATCCACCAATTGTCCACCTAGTCACTTATCTACCACCTACGAGTACATAAACATCCACCATTACCACCAACTAAACGCAACCATCCATTATAACCACTAATACCACCAACACTAACATTCACCATTGCCACCTGTGCGACCACCCATCATTACCACCATTACCACTTAACCATTAACCATCATCAGCATCACCACCAGCACAATCATCCACCATTCCCACCAGAACCATACGCTATATACCATCTACACAACCATCCATTAGTGCTACCTAAACCATACACCACCTGCACAGCCATTCACCACTATAACCTACAGAACCATTCATCACTACTACCTTCTCAGCTCTTCAGTATTACCCCCTGCATTGCCATCCAGTATTATTCATACACATCCATCCACTATCCACCTCGCTTGTCTCTTCAGTCAAGTATGGACTAAGATTACTTGGGGCATGAGACTACTCCTGCTTTGAGGCCTTTTTACATTCACGCAAACATACATTAATAAGGTATTGCCAGTTATTACAAACATAAAACGTTGCTATATTTCATAGTGGTCATACTTCACTGTGAACACCCAGCGAGAGTCGATACAGTATGCAGCTTATACTGTATGTACTTTACTACAGATATTGCAGTAATATTAAACTAATAAGTTTTTCCCAGATTGCTATATATTTTTTGTAGTAGATTTTTATAACACTATTTGCCTGGCGTGTTCTTACACTTCACCAATGTTATTTTTTTTTCCCCCTTGTTTTTTGAGGGGGAGGGGATCCTCATAAATCTGGGGCCAGGGGCTTCAGCTTAACTATTTTCCGGATAAAGACGCTACTGTCTTCCATCCACTGAACCATCCATCTTTAATAAAGTTTCCACCTACTATGCCCACCAAGCTACTTATTTAAACACCAAATTAGGCTGCCCACATATATACAAACGTGTAGGTCCTACACCCAACCACAGCTACCCACACAATAGCCTACCGTCCATTCACACCCACCACCAGAATCTCAAACTCACTCACGCATCTCGTACCACACCCGCACTGTCTCAAATCCCAATAACCTGTCCCACATTTACTTATACCTCTACATTCAGACTCACTTCAGGACCCAGCCATACCCAAATACCCACCAAAATTTCTCACACACACCTAAAACCCCACTGTTATGCACCCAGAGTCCCTGTTCCACTTCCATCTACCCACATAACACACACCTGCTGACACCCCTCACTTAAATGCACAAACATACACACCCATTCCCCAACACCCACCTACACTACACCTCCCCATACCCTACTAACACCCCCATACCTATCCAAGCCTCTACCCACCCTGACGCCCACCCACAGACGCTCATCTTGCCCCACTGACCCACTCACCCACCCATCAGTCAACTCATACATCTCTTCCTCCACGCCCACCTCTCCACCCACCAACCATACACTACCCCCTTTCCCCACCCAACATGCCATCCATGTTCTCTATCAGCTCATCTGTTACACACACACACACACACACACACACACACACACACACACACACACACACACACACACACACAGTCACCAACCACTCTCTCATACCTTCTCATTTTCATTCCTCCTATTCTTCCTTCTAAGTTGTACCCTCTCCTCACCTCTTCCCTTTTTCTCCACTTTCTTTGCTTCCCCACGACGCCCCGAACGCTTTCCTCTCTCACCTCTTCCCGTTTCCTCCCTAACCAGTCCCGTTCCTTCCTTATCCCTCCCCTCCCTTCTTTCCTCTCTCATCCCTTACCACTTTCCTTTCTTACTCATTCCCTTTCCTTCCTTACCTATTCCCCTTTCATCCATCACTTTCTTTTTCCCCATCTCCTATGCTTCCTTGCCACCCTGCCTCTAATCCACTGTCTCCCTCTCTGTTTGCCTCTGCCTCCCTCCCGCAGCTCCTTTGCCTTCCTCACTATTCCCCCTTTCTTTTCCACCCTTTCCGTTTTAGGGTAAGAGTGGGAAGAATCTGATATCCATTCCCTCTCATATGAAATTTCGACAACAGCTTTTCAGTGCTGTATGGTTGTCCTTCTATTATGTCTTGCTGACTTTGATTGGATTTGAGGGTTTGGTAGTCCGAGTGGGGAGGGGGGCAGAGCTTTCCTGTTCTTCTATCCTTGTCGTTAACTCTTTGAAAGTTTTATTAACTATAACCCCTTCAAAATAAACAGCCTCGAAAAGACCAACATATCTGTTACCGGTTGCAATAATTTGTACATTCTAAATTGTGCCCTTGTACTTTCCTCTCCCTCATCATCTCTGACCTCCTAATAATCATCAACATTATCATCATCATCATCATCATCAGCAGCAGCAGCAGCAGCAGCAGCATCACAGCGGCGGGAATATAAGTATTTCCCTTAGTGGACGTTCCTTTTCCATCTGGTACCCCCGGTAAAAGACGCTTAGGTCCAGGGAAGAGTCAGTCATTGCTCCCCCATCATACACTATGATAGTCTCTATTCTCCTTTCACACTTTCCTGTAAAATGTCCACGCCAGTTTTTCTATACGGCGTGGTGTTCTTTCTGACTTTTTCCTGCCGGCTTCGGCTGGAGGGTTTGGAGGGCGGGGGAGAGCCTTTTTCTTTGCTATCCTTATCTCATTCTAGTAGTTTAGTTACTCTTCTAGGAGCTGCCTAGCATGGGCCAACCGGCCTACTGCAGTTATCCTCTCTTCTTATGTTCTTATACACCTCCTTACCTTCCCCCTTACCTCTTAACCCCTCTCCCATACCCCTTACCCCATCCCCTCACCCCTATATCCCCCTTCCTTACCCCCTTTGCCCCTTATCCCTCTCCCATACCCCTCACTCTCATCCTTTAACCCTTATCCCTTAATCCCGTCCACTCATCCCCTAACTCTCCCCCTTACCCTTCCCCCACACTCTCGTACCCTCCCCCCCCCACCCCTACAGCCGGGTATCGTGTGTTAATTGAGGTAATTTTGTCGAGTCACTGGACGTAACATTACACACACACACACACACACACACACACACACACACACACACACACACACACACACACACACACACACACACACACACACACACACACACACACACTTATTTCCTGACTCACTCACGGGTTGAGATGGGTAAATGGGTTGGTGCTTTGGAACAGATGGGTTGAAGTGTTGGGTGGATGGGTGAGTGTTGTGGGGTAATGAGTGGTATATAACATGAGGCGAGATAATAGATGGGTGGATGGGTGGGTGCTGTGGGTGGTGGGTGGTACATGAATTGGGGAAATGGTTATTAGGGTGGGTGGATGGGTGTGGTGGGGTGATTGGTGGATGTTGGTGATGGGTGGGTAATGTGGGTGGTGGGCTGTACATGAGGCGAGATAATGGGTGGGTTGTTGGGCGGGCCGTTGCTCTACCTTGCTGGCCCACGCATTAATACACACACACACACACACACACACACACACACACACATTACATTAATCTCTCTCTCTCTCTCTCTCTCTCTCTCTCTCTCTCTCTCTTTCTCTCTCTCTCTCTCTCTCTTTCTCTCTCTCTCTCTCTCTCGTTACCCACAAAAACTTCGCAAGACAGGCTCGTGGGAAAGCATTAATTTCGTATCGATTTTATGTTGATGGTTTCTGCCCCAAAAAAAGATCACTGAAAACCCAAATAAGGACGACAGGGAACTAGGAAAAGAGAGTAAAAAGGAAAGAATGGAGATAATGGGAAGAAATAAGGACAGAAATAAGGGAAAATAGAACAATGATGTGGGAGGAAAGAATATAAGTAAGAAAAAAGAAGAAAGCTAAAGGAAGGAAGGAAGGGAGAATAACAGAAGAAAAAAAGAACGAAGAAAGAGAGGCATGAAGAAAAGGCAGTATAGAAAAAAATAGCTGAATGTCTTCCACTGAATAACTTACCATATTCTGAGTTTTTGTGATGGTGCCCAACTTCCTCGGCTTTTTTTTTTTTTTCCATCCTTTTGGGAGCGCCTTCATTAGCCACCAGTTAACTCCTTCAACCCGAGGACTTTCTCATAACCCCTTAGTTGTGAATTACCTCCTTTATATTTTATTTGTCCTGTAACTAGACGATATTTCTAGGGTCAATAGTAGCCCTGGAAATAAACACACTCACCCACCAATCCACTCACCCACCCACACACACACACACACACACACACACACACACACACACACACACACACACACACACACACACACACACACACACACACACACACACACACACACACACACACACACACACACACACACACACACACTAATTTAACTGTGAGAATAGAACTTCGTATTTTATTTCAGATTACGAAGAACTAACTTATTCAGCTCATCGACTCTCACAGCAGCCAAGTGGTTAGTTATATTACTAGCTAATGTCAGATTACTTTATTCAGGAGAGCTCCTCGTGGTGAAAGGATTAACGAAGACTATATCTAATATCTCCTGCTTGAAAAATCACCACAAAATCAAGTAAACTAGTAAGAAAAAACGAAAATTTGCATCACCGGACTCATTGGGGTGAAGTCCACGAGTGTTATTTATTTTTCACTACGGATCCTTTTATATCCATTTTTTTCTGTGTTTAGTCCTATGTTATACGGCCGTGGTCATGTTAACTCAGGAGGTTCTCTAACACTTGCTATTTTCTAGTTAATTTTAGCATACCACTCGTTAATACTCTCTTGTACGTTATGCTCAGAAGCTATGTCTGTATCAGAGAAACAAAAGTAACATACGAATATAAGGAAAAAACGTGTAATGTGGAAAATCGCGTTGTGGAAGACTTATCGCGTTACTCGAGCTTAGGATTTTTTTGTGGCGCCTCTGATATGTAATACCCTCTCTCGCCTCCTCAACGCGCGTATAAAAAGGACGTCAAGATACTGAAGGGTTTAACAGGGACTAAATAAAACTTCTCCACTACGTCATATCTCCCTTGTAAACCCGCAAAGCTGCCTGATGATAGTAAGGACAGGGTTGATGTGTCGCTAAAATGGCAGGGGTTTCCATAATATTTCCAGGTTGAGGTTGCACGGTTATCAGCTAATGGCTTCCTCTAGCGATCCACGAGAGAGAGAGAGAGAGAGAGAGAGAGAGAGAGAGAGAGAGAGAGAATGTTAATGTGGCGTCTTGCTCTCTAATTGGAGGGTGACGGGAGGTATACGAGGAACAGGGATGATGGGGTGGTCATAGGTGGGAGAGAGGGAGGGAGGTAGAAGGCGGTGAGGCGATGTTGTATATGTGGGTGGCCTGAGAGAGAGGGAGAGAGAGAGTCTGGTTTTGTGTATTAATGGGTGTATATAAGTAAAATGTTTTTTTAACAAATGTGCCTTGTGATTAGCTTGAATATATTTCCTTCTTTGAGAGTTATGTGTGTATTTGCATGTGTATATGTATGTGTGTGTGCATGTGTCTGTGTATTTGCATGTATGTAGATGTAAAGATACTAGGAAGCGTATGTCTCTGTGTGTATGCACGTGTTTTTTATATGCGCATGTTCGTATGCTTGTGTGTGCTGCTTGGCTGTTTGCAAAGGAGATCGAAAATATCCAACTTTTACCGGAGCCTGGGTTAACTTATGTTTCAATATACTGTATATATATATATATATATATATATATATATATATATATATATATATATATACGAGAAAGGATACCCGCGTTGCATGGATAAAACCTAATGATAGGTGCATTACCTGGAACCCTGGATGTCCACTCCTTGTGGGAGAAGACCCTCTGGTCCCCATATCGTCACCTTCATAAACAAACTGCATAAGTCATATTTTCTACTTATAAGGAAATTTAAAAAAAAAAGTCTTTTTCTTAATTTTCACATTAATTAAATTTTTATCCTTTTATAATTTCTTAATTGAAGGACAAAACCATTCATATGCTTTTTTCATGTGGACAGTGCACCACATGATGGAAAACCAGAAATTGCTGAAAAATTATTTAGGCAATTTGTTTACTTCGGTGACAGTATTATCCTTGGGCCCATTTCCCCAGGGTTATATTCTCCTTGGACCTATTCCTACCATGGACTTATTCTCCCAGTACCCACCCACTCACCAACCCTGCCCACCCATCCCACCAATCCACATTCCCATGCGACCTGCTGTTGTTAATAATATGGTTGGAGAGGTAAAATATTCACCTGTAATTGGATACCATTGTTCCACCATACTGACTTGAATATTTCTGATCAGTTATAATCCTGGCCATCAGAGGAACCACTTTAGCTTATATGATGTATATATATATAAGACGTTTAAATTCGTCGCAAGAAGTTATGCCTGCCAGAGCTTTCAAAAGAGTTCTATATGCATCCCCCTTGATGTCCATAGAGAACAGACAAAGAGGTAGGTAATCTCTCTCTCTCTCTCTCTCTCTCTCTCTCTCTCTGCAGAGACATGAATCTACACGGAAATGCCCTTCCACATTTACCTCAGAATATAGCACATGGATGTCTAAGATAACATTTCTGGTAACCGGAGGCCGATTGCACCCGCTTTTTTTTAAAGCATTCTTTAAGTTAGCGCATTATAAGTATGTTGATTTAAAATTGTTGCGCTGTCGTGCACCGTTTCAGCTAATTAAAGGGTACAAACAAACAGATGAACAGAATGGGAATTTTAGTTGTATATATATATATATATATATATATATATATATATATATATATATATATATATATATATATACATACATGATCTACCGGGACTTCACTTACAAGATTAGGAGGTTATTCAATCTAGAGCTATTTCTGAGCATTAATTGCTGTATCAACATGGGTGAAATGCTCGACCGTTATGAACTACAGTATAGTTTCTGATGAGTGAATAACGGGAAGACTATTTTCACCCATAAGGATATCAGTAACTGTACCTCTATAACGGCTGAAAATTTAACCCATGTTGATGTAGCATTTTTCACTCAAAATCAGCTATAGAATCGCTTCCTGAAGTTAGTGCGTCAAGTCCCTGGACATCCTGTGTATTGTGGGGGGGGGGTGACGTTATTAACCCTGTGTTTTCACTCTGTCCAGTGTGATGTCTTTTCTCTCTCTCTCTCTCTCTCTCTCTCTCTCTCTGTCTCTTCGAAATATTTGTTAAAGGTCACGCCTGCAAATTGCCGGCAGAATTTCCGGAGCTTGAATGGTGTGCGTGTGGCCTAATTAATTGGCCTTTCTCTTTTCTTGCTTTCTTAACCCCACATTACCCCATGTTTGAGTGGGAAAACAGGTCGGGATGATAATGGTGGTGATGGTGATGATGGTGGTGGTGATGATGGTGGTGGTGGTGGTGATGATGGTGGTGATGGTGATGATGGTGGTGGTGATGATGATGGTGGTGGTTTTCTTGCTGCTAAGAGCTCATTATTTTAAGCATAGGAGAACTTCAATTAGTACAATATAGGGATTAACTTTGTCTCTATGAATTCCCTAAAATTCGAAAATCTCTCAACGTGAACTAATAGCATGGAGGTAAGAGGGATTAAACATAAAATACATTATCATTCTAATGTAGTTATGTGAGACAACGTTAGAGTACTATGGTCGCTTCTATTCTACGTTGAGAAAATGATCTATAGGCAGAAGGAACAAAAAAAGATTATCGTACTGATGGGGCAAATGGATGCTGTGTCTATATCCCTTCACTACGTGTGGTCTGCCCTAACACAAGTGGTATCCTTTGGCTGTGGCAGAAATAGAGTATGTTGTGATATTGATATTATTTTCTTTCATTATATTCATCTAAGTACCAGTTTCCAAAAGACGTGGAAAGGAAGGGTTGGGTAGAATATGCAGGAGGGTATTTTGAAATACCATTAACCCCTTCAGTCCAAGAATGTAATCTTTATTTTGTTTTTGCTATCTCCATGTGATTTCGTTTAGTTCAGGATACATTTCTCGAAATGCAGAGATTAGATACCCTCTTCACTAACCATTTTCTACCAGGTAAATCTCCTATACTTAATTAGATCACCTGGTAGCGTCGTATAATACCCAAAAAGATAATGCACTGAGGGCTGCCGGGGAGAGTTGGGGGGGGGGGACAGGATGTGTAAAGGCAAAGTTTCGTTCAAATTCTCTTTGGCTCGTATTCCCAACGCCTAATCATTAATGCTTACTTTGCATGTTACACCTCATTAATCTCTCATATGCTATTTGAATATATAAATATAAACAGACTGAACAAAGTTCAAACAGCACACCAGTACATTAGCGTACGAGATACAGAAATATACTGGTAGGGAATAGGTGCTGGGAAGCCTCCTTAGCTGACGAGAATACGGACCTTTGACAGTGCCACACTGAACAGAAAATGAGATACGACGTCTGGCAGTCATCCACTTTTGCACGACCATGTCTTTCTAACATCATTCTTGCTGTACGCTGCTGATTTTATTCAGTGCACGAGGCCATTATAGCACTGAAATTGTTAATGAAGTCTGTATGCATCATTCCAGTGTGTAAAACATCAAAGCTGAATAAAGTTGTCTGACGGTGCCAAGTGACGTAGAAGCGTCCTCGTGGTGAAGGGATTACTAGACAGACCTTTTTTTTTTTTTTTTTTTTTCACTGGTGGTCAGTGGGTGGTAATTTGCATCTTTATGCATTTTTTATTCGCCATTTACTTATTTACCCCACCATTTTTTATGCTTTTAGGTGACGTACAAAGCGAGTGGTGCCTTTCTCCTGATTAAAAGTTAGCCTAGTATTTCGTAGCCTCTCCTAATTTTTGTCTCCTGGCTAAAATTCTTAAGCTGAGAGAGCCTTGGCAGGTTTCTCTTATATATAATACATCCGGGAGGAAAGCGACGAGACGGACATGCCTGAAGTGTGAAGTCGACACACAGTGAAACAGGCGAACTATTGTCTCTATCTATACACGCATGTGATTTCAGAGTGACATGCTTGAGAAACTCACTAGTCAGAAGGCCGTGTAAACCAGTCATTTGGATGTTATGTTCCAGCCGATTGAACTAGTGGTATACGGCAATGCACATTTTTTGTATCCCGAATTCCTTTTATTTTTTCGTCCGGATATAGACAATATGGCTGGATTCTGAAACACACAAGGCATATAATTTAACCTCATTTATTCCAAAGCGCACTAGTAGTTGACGTATTTACAAACATCCTTGACCTTAAGTTATGTAAGAAATTATTTGCGTACCCCTTTATGTTCACTGACGCGGCTACCGTACACCTTATTGATTACATGATCTTGGCGGCCACTGCTATCAGTAATGAATATGGGTGAAGCTAAAATTATAAACAAACTCTTCACAGCCAAACCAAATAGTGAAGTTAAATTACAAAAAAAGGGGGAGAGGGGCGATTTCTGACCAACTAATATAGAGACTTCTTGAAATAAGTTTTAAGATAATTTACAAACTGATAATTCTGAGCAACACATAGGGCCATGATCAAGATGGCATGAAATACTTTGTAGTCCCTTTTCCTTGGCAAATGTTTTGCAAGTTGCACATTTGAACCTTTATGTATGCCATTTATATGGGTTTTTTTATTGATATTGCTTGGATCAATAACGTACAGTAGGATATGGAGGTATTATGTGCGTTATAAATCGCTAACAGATGTTTCGAAATCTCCAAAGGCCTTAGAATATCAACCATTTCACAGTGACTCGCCTTCCTTGCATTTGTCTCCCTTACATTCATAATCCTCGTGACGCATTTTCTCAGCCCCCATACAATTAGACTCCCCTGGAGAAAAAAAAAAAAAAAAAAAAGTCTGTGGCGACGATTTACACGCCCCGCCCTCGTAAAACACAGGCGCGCTTTAAGGGACGGGAGACTAAAATACGGCAGCTAACGTCCTCACCACTGTTGATCCTCGCAATTACTGGATGAACATAAAGAGAATAATGACCCATAAATATGCTAGCCTGACATTATTATCCCAGCCAGATGGAAAAACTACCCCTCCCACCCCCACCCCCACAGTAGAGGGTAGAGAGTGTTTGGGAGGAATCATGGCCGCGATCCATTGAAGCGCCCTCGCTGTGGCCTAACAGAATGTAAACAGTGTCGGCGGCTCACAAAGCGTGTCTGTGGTGGCCGGGCCGCCGTGTTTATCCGATGCTAGTTTAAAGAGAGCCACCCCACCGAATCACTCACCGCCCCAGTCCCTACTCTTCACAAAAATAAAGTATCAAAGGGAAATCATTAAAGCCTGAGATATAAAGATATACACGAACTCTAAAGGAAAATCTAAACCTCTCTGTAAGCTTATGCAAACCCTGGCTTGTTTTTCAGCTATAATCAATTTATTGACCCACTCTACACGCGTCTTTATCCCTTCCATCATTCCTTCTTAGAAGACTGAGACCCGAGATATGAATTTATGAGTTACCCTTCCAGTGCTCATAAAAAGGAGTAGGTTAATCTTCAAATAATAACAATATAAAAAAACCTCATTAATGGAGAAAATCTGTATCATGTTTTGTCGGGTCGATGAAAATTCGGCCGTGCCCATGTAGTCAGTTAAGTACATTGTGTAAGTAGAGGACGAGTGTGTGTGTGTGTGTGTGTGTGTGTGTGTGAGTACCTTGATTTCTAAGGTGTTTGTGTGTGAACGCTTTGCTTTCTACGAACCATAGAAAGCAAAGTGTTCAGCGAGAGAGAGAGAGAGGGAGGGAGGGAGGGAGAGAGAGATTTGGAGAACGACATCAGAAGGAATTACGAAGGAAGAGGATAATTGCACAAAAGAGATTGATAAGACTCTCTCTCTCTCTCTCTCTCTCTCTCTCTCTCTCTCTCTCCCACACAACCATTTTTCCTGTCATACCCAACCTCTCTCACCACTCGAACCCTCCCGTCTTTTTTTTTTGTCTCCTGTACAGTGTCATCCCCCGCATCAGAGTAAAAAGAACTTCCCTACAGATCTTTTTTCTGTTTTCCCTTTACATCCCCTCCCTACCTTCAAAATACACAATTCCTCTTCGCTTTTACTCATATTTCCATTGTCTCAAGATTTCTCTCTCTCTCTCTCTCTCTCTCTCTCTCTCTCTCTCTCTCTCTCTCTCTCTCTCTCTCTCTCTCTCTTTCTCTGTCTGTCTATCTTCAGTATATCTCACTTTCTCCTTCCCTTTTCTCTTTTCTTATCCTCTTTCCACGCTTTATCCTGTCCTCTCCACTGTCCTCTTCTTCTCACTCTCCTCCCCTCACAGTCTCTCATCTCTCCTTAGTCCTTTGTTAGTTTCCGCGTTCCCTTCCTTCTCACTCTTTTATCCCTCCCACTTCTTGTCCTTTCCCCTTCCTCGTCCTTCTTAAATCCCTCCCTCTTCCATCATTCTTCCTCCCCTCACAAACAATCATCTCTCACAACCTTTTCCCCTCTCTCACCCTCCCCTCAAGCCTAACTCTCCCTCTCCCCTCCCCCCCATATACCTCCCCTTACCCTCATTTTTCACACGTTTCCAACCGCTCCTCCCTCGACTTTCCTACCCAACCATTCTTTCTCCCCTCAACCCTCAACTCACTTAGCCTTTATCCCTCACGCCACAGCCCTCATCCTAGATTCCCCTCCCTGCAGCTTGCCACCTCCCTGCCCCCATCACCCTAATTCGCCATTCGTAGTCATATTATTAAAGTCATAGTCCAATTATCCTTAGTCTTTTACCACTGCTGCTCACCCCACCGAACCCCTGATCCTGCACCATCCCTCACCCCACACCAGTCCTTATCCCGCATCGTCCCTCTCCCTACACCATCCCCCTATCTCACACCACCCTTCACCCCACACTACACCACCCTTCACAGCACCCTTCACCCCACACTACACCACCCTTCACACCACATCACCCGCCACACCACCCTATCCCTCACCCCACACTCTCCCTCACCCCACACAACCTTTCACCCCACACCACACCACGCCACCTCTCACCTCACACCATACCACACGACCCCTCACCCAAAACCAACCCACACAACCCCTCACCTCACACCATCTCTCACTGTACATCACCCCTCGCCTCTCCCCACTCCATCCCTCACCCCACACCATCTATCATCCCATACCATCCCTCACCCACACCACACACCATCCCACATCATCCCTTAACCTACATCAATTATCACCCCACACCACCCTTCACCACACACCACCACCACCCTCATTCCACACCAGCCCTCTCCCCACACCACGCCTCACCCCTTATTTTCCCTCCCTCTTTTTGACCCACTAACCCAATAGCCATCCCGACACAGCTGGTGGGCGTCCAGGCTAAACGACACACATCACCACCATCGCCACAGACTACACAGCCAACGCAGTCATCACCACTACCTCCATTGTTCCAGATCTTTTTACGCAGCGGTCATGAACAGTTTTGACCATTAACTTTTAAATATTTTCGTTATATTTTTTACCACCATTATCAACAAATGAGGCCACTATAATATTTGCGGTGTTCTTTTTTTCAGCAGCCATCATTTTACAGTTATGGTCACAAACTGACTGTTTGTGAATCCTCTTCCTTTATCCGGCACGGTAATATTTCGTTTCTGACCACCACCAGAATCGATAACAGTTACTATTGTTTGCGAAATTCCGTATTTTCTTGTACCGTCAACATTCTCAACAGTCACCATCACTAACTTCAGTGCCTTATATATATATATATATATATATATATATATATATATATATATATATATATATATATATATATATATTCCTCTCCTGTCATCATCATCAGTTCCTGCCACCTATTTTTCGGATCCTGATAACTACCTTCACGCCCACCACTGTTTACGGAAGTACGAATTCTTTTCACTCTTACGGTTGGTGAAAGTTAGTCAGATTGAAGAAACTCAGTAAAATCCAAATATTAGTCGTTGTACTGTACATTATGTTTTTATTATTTTTTTTTTTAATCATTCTTACAGCTTTACATCCATTCATTGTCTTTTGCGGCTCACATTCATGAACATTTAATATTACAGGCCCAAAATGATATCGCATAAGAAGCATCATACAGTACTTTAATTTTGTATGGTTGTGAAGGAGTAAGAGATTGTTCAGCGGTGTATAGGCTATGTGAGTCGAGTGGTTGACGTGAGGCGTGGGAGACAAAGAGTGAGGCTGAGGGGTTAAGTGCGAGAGTGTGTAAGGGAGGGTGATGTGTCATGGAAAAATAGTCATTAATGAGTGAGGACAGAAACGCCTGATATCCTTTCGTGCTGACCACCCTCCACAGTATGCGGCATCAGATAATAAAAGACAGATATTGAGGAGAGATGTTTTGCGAGCACTGTTCTGTCCTAAATAAAAGGGGGACTACTTCTAGGTATTACAAACCTATATGATGATTCTTTTTTATATTAAGTAATTTCTCTGACAAATACCATGGGGCAAAAATATTTAACAAATCTAAGTCAGCAGCGAAACTAGAGTCAGTGAATAAAAATGAATGACTGTGTGTGACGCGTAGGCAATATTTTCCGGTACAGTATTTTGTGAATAACATAGTTCGTTTGGCGACATGAAAAAGTCGCCTTTATAAAGTCACACACACACACACACACACACACACACACACACACACACACACACACACACACACACACACACACACACACACACACACACACACACACACACATATATATATATATATATATATATATATATATATATATATATATATATATATATATATATATATATATTCTCTCTCTCTCTCTCTCTCTCACACACACACACATATATATATATATATATATATATATATATATATATATATATATTCTTTCTCTATCTCTCTCTCACACACACACACACTCACACTAACCCCAGTAATCTGCTCCCACAGATTATAATCTAGATCAGCATATTGTTTCTCTCTCTCGGAGTATTTTTAGTCTGAATTCCCTTTGTCCCGATTGTTATGCAAGTAAGCTGAGAACTCGGTGTTTGAATTGTGCGTATTTGGGATAACTGTGTGTGTGTGTGTGTGTGTGTGTGTGTGTGTGTGTCCTCTATTGGTTTGGGGATTTTAGTGATCTATAAAGTTATTGTTCGTTCACTTTAACTTGATTCTGATTTTAGTGCTTTTGCAGCCTATTTTCCGTACTTCAGTGTCAAAATAGAGTAGAACTCGAACTGTTCTGTCTCGACCTACTGTTGCGGTTGAAGGTCCATGGCTAAAGGTTACTAAGGCATGAACAGGACACCTGAGTAGTGTTCACAGGTCATGGTAGGGTACATTCTGTAGTAATTTAGTGGAAATTGGTCGAAGTTCACCCTTCAGATTCGTCGGCAGATCGGACTGAATCTCCAGTAGACTCGACCAACTTATCTCATTCACTAATATTACTGATATGACACTTTCTGCCATGCCCTTCCACTGAGCGTAAAGGATTTGGATTTTTTTTTTTTTTTTTTTTTTTTTAATCAGTGGCCCAATGTCAGGACACATAACCTGGGCTCTTCAGATTCCTTTTGCTGTCTTCGCGAGGCTCAGAAGCCGGAATAATAATAAAAATAATCTCCACTTATGTAGTAGGTGAAGACTAATAATACAACGGTTTGGCATCGTTTTCACAGCACTTTCCTGGTATCATTAGGCGGTAATAATCTTTTGCTATAGTTAAGCATTCATGATAAAATGATGGCAATTCAGCGCCTACATAAAGTGATCAGAGTCTGGTTTTATTGATTCCTTTCCTTGTGTTTGGATCCTACAGCTATATATTTACGAGTGACTGGGTTAGAGAGAGAGAGAGAGAGAGAGAGAGAGAGGATCGAGTGTGTATGTGTGTGTAATATGGAATGACACACGATAGAGCAAGGAGGCAGTGGTCATGTGTGCTGAAGGCAGCAAAAAATGGCGGATTTGCGTGGATGAAAAGGCATGGAAAAGAAAGGGGCGGGAAGGAGGGCTGGCAGGGGGGAAAGAAAAGGCTGGTAGGATGGACTGGCAGGGCGGATATAGGCAAAGGTGGAGCTGGCAGGATAAAAAAGGGGTAGGCATTGGTTGTAGGGTCAGGGGAGCAGAAGGGGCAGCAGTGAGTGTGTACCGGGCATGAAAGGCTACTGTAGGCTTGCTGGACAGAGAGGGTTGGTGGAAAGGGAGACTGAGTAGCGGGGAATACAGTGGAGGGAGAGTAATATGGAGGAAGAGGTGGGAAAGGGGAGTAAAGGGGATGTGATCTGGAAATAAATGAGATAAAGATTGAGTCGTTAAGGAAGGCTTATAGAAAAGATGATGAAGAAGAAGAAGAAGACGATGATGATGACGAAGGTGAGGAACAAGAACAAGAGGAAAAAGGAGAAGGAGAAGCAAAAGAAGGTGATGGAAAGGAGGAGGCCGGAACTGAGGGAGGAGGGAAGAGAGAGGAGGGGAGTGATGGAGTAAGAGGAGGGTGGGAAAGATGGAGAGGGAGAGGGAGGGAAAAAATGGGGTGTGTGACCAGAATGTGGGTGTTGTGCAATGGTCAGTAGGGTTACCCTCTTGTGGCCAGGCTGAGAGAGAGAGAGAGAGAGAGAGTAGCAGGGCAGTAAGAGAAAAGGTAGGAATGAGGAAATGAAAAGCAGACAAAGTGAGAACACAGGGAAAGAAAGGATTAATGGTGCACTACAGAAAGCTTCCCTGTACCCCAAGGATCCGACTACAATGGAATACTACACCAGTAATGCCACAGAAAATTGGGAAGTGACCTTTCCTTCCCACCAACAGGATTCTAAATTGTCTCCGCCAACGATGCTGGAGGAAGTTATGTATTCACCTATGTATGTCTTTGTCTGTCTGTCTGTCCAGACGGTACCTCCAAAAGTTCTCAATGAATTTCAATGAAATTTTGTGGAAGGGTGGGCCATGGGCCAAGAGAGAATTGATTAAATTTGGGGGCAGATTCGGATCCGGATCTGGGTCCTATCTCAACGGATCCGGAACCGAATCCTTTTTAGGGGCAATGGCATTGGCGGAGGTATGCTCTCTCTGAGTGCTTTCTAGTTTAGTTGTATTACCAGCTTAAGCAATTTACGGATAATGTATTTCTTCCTTACATTCTTATTGCATTAACATAAATTTCTTTTGGTGTGGGGGACATCTGAGCTTACAATTGGTCGATGTCTTTCATCTACAGCCTTTACACTTAATAGCCTATCGTTTCACAATGCATACTGTGTCATCATCATCATTCCATTAAGAATTTATTATGTACAGTATTGTCACTGAAAACTGAAATCGTTACTTGTATCTATCCTTTCATTTTTAGTGGTAGGTGGTGATGACCATCATCCACTCACCTGATGCAGTAACGTCTACTTCCTCCTTAGGTAACTACACAGAATGGCAATCCTAATGGCTTCCTGTAATCCAGGAAACCATTTACAACGCTAAATGGTAACAGTACAACCAGCTAACGGGGTGACGTGAAGACTGTTATGGTGCTTCTGTTAACTGAGTGGAAGGGCACAAATGTGGCGTCCATCCAGGAGCCAAACCTCCACACTCTTCCCCTCAGCGAGGCGCTGCCCACCGCAAGGGAGCATTAATTCATTGCACAGGATGGCCTTGCAGGGCCGGCAGCTTGCCTGTGGTTAATGGGTCTGCATAGCCAGACAGACCAGGACTGATCCACTACTGTTCCTTCATTCCGATGATGTAATTCTTCTTGTATTCTTGCCATCTTAAGACAGTGTTACTCAGGTTTTGGACAGTCATGGGCTAGTGAGGCTAGATAAAGCTTTCATTAAATTCTTCAGTAAGAGACGCCCTTCCTGTGGCATGCAGTCCCATAAATGAAGAAGGAATAAACTAAATCAGACGTTACAGGATGCGAGGAATTTCATGCAAGTATTCCAAGGTAACCGTTTGTTTGTGATGCTGCCTTTTTCTTTGCTTTCATTGTCTTATTCAAACATGTACTAACTGACCTACTGCAGTTATCCTTTCTTAGTTCTTATAACTGCTGGGCCTCCCCGGCGGGGAATCGAACCCCGGTCTCCCGCGTGACAGGCGGGGATGCTAACCACTATACTACCGAGGGCTGACACTGTTGCAAGTACATTATCACACATTGATTACTTGTTCTTATACTTCTTAGATTTGAGGTGATGATAGTACATCTATATCTATATCTATATCTAGATAAATAGATAGTTAGATTGATGGATGTAGACAGATGGATTACTATTTTCTCCATCCAATACCTCCCTCCTCTCTCTTACCTCTTCTTCCCTCTCCCTCTTTTCCTATGCCTCCCCCCTCCTTCCCTCCCTCCCTGTGCCTCTCTCTCCTCTCCCTTCCATTTCCTACCCTCTCCCCCTGCTCCTTTCCCTCCCCGTGCTCCACTGTGGTCACCTCCTCTGATAATGGTGTAAAGTTTCCTCTGACCGTTTCTGTCACCATTATTTTTTTCCCTTCTCTTCCCCTCCCCCCTTACCTCCGTCCTTCCCTCGCTCCCTCTACCTCTCTATACCCTCCTTTCATCTCTCCTTCACTGTCTGTTCGCGTCTTCCATCTCTCCCTTTACACTCACCCGCCTCCCCCCCCCCTTCTCTCTCTCTCTCTCTCTCTCTCTCTCTTTATATATATATATATATATATATATATTTTTTTTCATAAAACCTACTTCCACCCCTATCTCCGATCTTTTCAGTCTTCCTCTAGTTATACTTTCCTTCTACACACGTTTTCACCCGCTCTCCTTTATACAAAATTCACTCCATTTAATTTCTCCTACTGCATCCTACCGCTGTATATTCCTCCATTTTCTGAAATCCTGTGCAACTCTCCCTCGACCAGTATCTTTATTCTATCTTCCATACGTTTCTTCTCTCAGAAACTTTTCACCACCTCTCTGTCTGTTCCCCGTCCCTCTTTTCACCCTCCCTTAATATACATATTTCATCTGTACACAATATCTCTGTCTTCTTCCTTTTTTCAATAGCTGTTCTCCCTAAATTCTCCCTCAAACTATTTCCTCAAGCTATGAAGGTTTCGTCCATCCCTACATCTTTTTCTCCTCCCTTTGTTCTTGTTTCCCTCTGTTCTCCCTCGCTTCATCTACGTCTTTCCTCTATACACACACTATATTTTCTTCACCTTACACACTCAGTCATTATCTCTTCCCTATCTCCTCTTATGCAACCTAGTGTCACAGTTTTTCTCCCTCACTTCGTGTTATTAGTTTCTCCGCTCTCTCATAAGGCAGACTACACGCTATAATAACACCCTGACTGTTGCCAATAAAATGTACTACATGAAATTCCTGTCTCAAGTGGGTAAGATGTACAGTAACACCTTCAGCCGCCGTGCCACGAAAACAAATATTGCTGGGCTTTACGGAACAGACTGGCTTTTCTATGCCCAGAATCGGATATACAGGAAGATACAGGAAAATAAATTACTTTCATTCTTACAACACACTCGTTCTTTAGACCTTCACGCCATTTATTTCCGAATCATCCCTCTTTCACTTTCAGTCACTCAACATTGATTCTTTTTCCCCCTCGTTTCCCTCCCCCCTACCCTCTTTTTCTGCCTTCCTTACCTTAATGTTTTCTCTACGTTTCTCTGTTTTTTCTCGATCCTTCCTTCTGCTCTAACTCCATTTCTCTACCTCCTCTGTTTCCCCTTCATTTCTCCTCTCTCCCAACCTCTCTCTCCTCTTTACCCCTCTCCTCTCATTCTTCCCTCCACTTTCTCCACCAGCAAGCTCCCTTTCTCCTCTCCTTTTCCCTCTCCTCCCACCCCTCCCTCATTATTTTTTCTCTATCATTTCTTACCAGAGTTCACTTGACAGACTTGAGGCGACATCACTGAGCCTGGCGTTATTTATAAAGATGTGACATTGGAGAATGTTCAGTGCACCGAAGCAGAAGCATCCAAAAGGCTAACCAATTTAGAAGCCAACAAATTCTCTCTAGTCCTAACGAGTTTTCAAGGGTTCTGCAAGAAGTATGCTAACAGCCTGCCCCTCACCTGGCTTTTATCTTTAATAAATCGCTATTCATCAAGTCTCCGATCGATAGACCTTACATAGGTGATAGAAAGGTACTGTAAGGTATAACTGCGGATAAGGCTAGATCATTAAGATCGGATAAGTTACTCTTTGGCTTCAGATTACATCATCTGTCTTTGACCAGCCTGAACGAATTCTTCCACTGTATTCTCTCAGAGCAAGACTGATGATGGGCAGGTGGCATTCCTTACATGGACTTCAAGAATGTGTTCAGTAAAGGGCCTCATCAAAGGTTAAAGGCATAAATTCGTGCATTGGGAATTCTGAGAGAACTGACTGGATATATTTCAACGAAGAAACTTCAGTATGTGCATCAGGACAAGTGGGCTGTCCCATCTTTCGGTTTGAGGTCCCATATTATATATCATTTCATCAGTGATATAGATGTGTCACTGTCAGCCCAACCGCCAAAGTTGCAGATGACACAAATCTAATAGGCAAGGCTTCGTCACATAAGAAGATTGAAGAACTACGCAAGAACTTAAAGTCTGACATTGATACTGAATGGCGGCAAATGCCATCAGCCTAACAAATACAAGGTGGTGCACTTCGTTCATGCAAATCCAAGGTCCAGGTTCTCTTTGTTACGAAGTGCTACCAGGAGTACGCTGCAACCTGGAGTACTGACTTGGAGAAAAACTTCGGTGTACTTAGCAACACCCGAAGTTCGCTAAAGAGTGCAATGAAACGAAAAAATCATGGAGGTTTCTAGGTTATGTAAAGTGGCAGAACACGTACGGAAACGAGGAAACAGTCTCATATCTGAACAACTCTCTAACATGGCTACATCCAGAATTCAGTACGCTGTGCAGTTCAGGTCACCGATGTTCAAGAGGGAAATCACGAGGCCTGAGAGAGTCCAGGTGCATGTTACTAAGCTGTTCCAGTCCATCAGGCACCTGGGACACGAGAGAGGGCTGTGGGCACTTGGCCTCTTTTTATTATGTATAGACATTTGTAGACAGCTGACTGAGGTTTTAAAAACCGTTTACAAAATTAAAAACATTGTTTACCAGCACTTATTTTATTTCGGTACAACTCAGCAAGGAATCACGGAAAGCAGTTTGATGTGAAGCATTTCCACCATAATACATTAGGGAACTCCTTCACATACATTATCTGCATTTCTCGAAATCGTCTGCCAACAGAGGCAACTGAGTATTCCTTGACGAGACAGTTCAATATAGAGTGAGACAGTGCTTTGTTACGGATTACTTAGTGATAAATTGAGCGCTTTCTTTTTCGTTAAATTTCCTGGCCCATCTTTTTGCACTTTGGTTAGATGTACTTCCTCTTCCGTGTCCGCGCTAGCGATGGAAGAGATGGGTGGGGAGAGCCCTAATTTTGCTATATATATTTTTCACTTTTTGAGTAGCAATCTACTCTTGAAACTTCATTCTGGTGCCTCCTCAGTAGGGACCGTAAGACCTTTCATGTACTACTCCTTGATTCCTCTTGTAACTGTATTCTCCTTCCCACTCTCCACTGTCCCTCTCCCCCATCAGTTCCATTACCCCTACGCCTCTTACCCAACCAACCCTACCCTTCGTTGCCTCACCGTGTCCCTCCCCTCTGCCTTTCTTACACAATGGCTCACTTATCCCTAAACGCCAGATTTTTTGTGTGAAACTGGCTGCCAATTCGAGAGAGAGAGAGAGAATGTAACATAGCATTACCTGGCTACTTCTGTGTTGCATAAGACTCTCAGTATATAGAAAGCGGAAATTCTTCATTCCTACTTAGCTACTGCTTAGTTTTAAACTAATGTTTCCTTGTTCATTAATGTGTTTCAGCAGAATTCGGTCACTCCATCTTTGGATGAACACTAATGTCTTCAGATATATTAGGTATACACTACCCATAATTTTTTTTCCCTTCAGCCGGGCGAGTAAACAGGTACATGATAAAACAGAGACTTTAATAAACTTTAAACAAAAGTTTATCAGGTCGATCTTAATCCAATCGAAGCGAGCCACAAATTTTCTTATCCTTCCATTCAGTTTTCTACATCTGGGGGACTGATAAACCAGCGGGATGTATAACCTCATTCCATTAGACGTAGGCAAGACTGAGGACGATGGAGATGTAAATAATGATCCAAAACTATAACAAAGGGAGAGACTTGATAACCATACTTATATAACAAAACAAGGTGAAGTATTAAGATCTATACCTTTATGTATCCATTATCTATCTATCTATCTATCTATCTATCGATCTATCTATATACATACATATATATATATTTAGAGAGAGAGAGAGAGAGAGAGAGAGAGATGGTTATGAAACTATGACTTAACGTCATACAGAGGACATGTCAAAAGATATGCATTAAATGTGGTTAAGAATAGGACAGAGATGGGACAAAAACTCGAGTGAGATAACCGCGGACAGGACAGGCAGTGAGGGTGAGGCTGGGTGAGCAAACTGTGGACCTGCGTAAAGTGAGTGGGTAAGGGTCGCTCACCATACATTGCGTGTTCTGCAGATGACCACAGACGACATCAAGGTGCTGAACAATGGTGTGTATGTGTGTGTGTGTGTGTGTGTGTGTGTGTGTGTGTGATCATTTAATAAAATCATAAGTAAGAAAATACAAAAGAAGAGATTTACAAAGCGACATGAAGCGACTATGAAAAGAAGATGTAGATGATTGATTACGTACACACACACACACACACACACACACACACACATATATATATATATATATATATATATATATATATATATATATATATATATATATATATATATATATAATCATCATCATCATCAGCCGTTTGAGTATCCACTGCAGGACCGGCCTATCCCGACCGAAGTCGGGACGATACAGCCAATGTATCTCTACCAAGTGGCTTAGGGTGTCTGGTAGAGATTGTATGTAGGGTGAGAAGTGCTTGTACGTGTACTTTGTAGTGCTGGAGTGGCTTTGGATGTGTGTGTAGTCTGTGAACCAAGTGTAGTCGGCTCGAGCAAGCCGACTGGGTGCAAGCATACTTCATAGTAAGCGACACTGGTTCAACCACAGCACCCCTTGTGTCCGCCAAGGTAGTACGTGGCTGGGTGAACACTCCCAAAGTTTATTACCCTGGCGGGGTACGAACCCTGGCTCACCCGTGTACGAAACGTACACTCTACCACTGTATCACAGAAGCTCCATATATATATATATATATATATATATATATATATATATATATATATATCTATCTATCTATCTATCTATCTATCTATCTATCTATATATATATATATATAATTATGAAACCCTTGACAGGAGAGAGAGAGAGAGAGAGAGAGAGAGAGAGAGAGAGAGAGAATATATATAACCCTGGACAGGATAAGAGGAAGTTGAATACAGTTATGATGAGAATGAAGGACGCTGAAGAGAAGTGCAGGGATAGAGGAAGTAGTTTATAAGAGGTGAGGAGAAATAAGGAAAGTTGAGAGGAGGTGATGAGGGTTTAGAAGAGCTGCGAAATGAGAAGAGAAGAGAGATGAGAGGGGATGAGAAGAGTTCATGAGTGTGTAAGACAGGAAAAAGAGTTAAAATGAAAAGAGAAGAGTTAATGGAAATTAACAAAAAAGAGCTGATCTGCGATGAAAAGAGATTTGGAAAAAAGGAAACTAAGAGCAGATTAAGAGATATGAAGCTGAGAGGAGAAGAGTAGAAAATGAATAGGCGAGGAGAGGTGAGTAAACCTAAAATAAAGGGAACTGAGGGGAGATGAAAAGAGGTGAGAAGGGATCAGAAGGGACGAAGACGGCTGTGGAGAGACGAAGAGTTTGCTGAGATGAAGGGATATGAAAAGATGTGAGAAGAGTTGAGATGAGATGAGAAAAGATGAGGGGAGATGAGATGATCCAGGTCTTGTACAGCTGCCTAGCCGCATCACGTGACTTCCGGTACTACATGCAAATGAACCCAGCACTTTTTATTGCTTCCTAACTAGATTAACACGGCAGCAGGAGAGAGAGAGAGAGAGAGAGAAAGGCAGACAGACAGACGAAGACAGAGACAGACAGACAGATAGACAGACACACAAAGACAGACAGCCAAACAGAGAGAAGGAGAAAGATATATTAGACAAAGAGAAAACTAAGGAAACATCATCAACATAGGAGATTATGCCACCACCTTTTATTCTGGCGATTCTACTTTGTTATTCACTATGGGTTGTTATTGTCCAGCCACACGGCTAGACTCACAGCGGAAAATATGTCTGCGATTGGTTCAGTAAATTTTCATCCCCGCTACCAGTACTAAATGTCAAAGGTATGCACTTCTACATCAATGACCCATAAATATAAGTATGGGGGGTTTTATTTCGCACTGCGGTTTTTGAGGTTTAAGTTGATTTCAAGGCGTTCGTGTGCCGTTAAACTTTTTTTTGCGTTGATTTTTCCTACGATGTTACTAGGCCAAATACTTGCTCTTAAAGATTCCAACGTTCAGGTAGCAAACAGATCTACATCCAGCGGAGGAGAGAGAGAGAGAGAGAGAGAGATGGCGGGTGGGAAGAGGCAGTGTGCTGGATGTGACTCATGAAAATTCAGGACGTGTTATCATACAGTGACACATTACACTGTTGCCTCCCCTGCCGGCTGAGCAAACGGGGGGAAGGGAGTGGAAGAAGGGGAGAGGGGGACGGGACAGCCTCACTTGGTCGCTCCCACACTTGTCATGAAGGCTCGCTTTGTTGCCTAGAGTCCGTTTGTCTTATGAATGTGAGTAGCTCTGGAAAGTCCATGTTTTTTATGGCTGAGATGTTATATTAAGGGCAGCGGAGGTGACTGTTGTTTACTAGTTTGGTAAGTGATTTTGACCACTTTTTTAATATGTATTACCTAGTAAAGAAAGATGTTCTAGCACATTTTTTTTTTTTTTTGGCTTTGTCAAAGCAGCTGTCATTACTTTAAAAAAATACATTTCATTTGATGGATGAATGTCAGACATTACTATATGTCGACTTTATTTTTCGCTCAAAAAAAAAGAAAAAAAGAAAAAAGAAACGAAGATTATTGTGTTTGAGAGACAGCAACAATCGGTATGTTTGGTACTATTTTATCCTGATGTGTAATACTTTTGATGTTCTTTTTCAGGATAACTGAGAAGCAAAACACCCTGAATGTAAGGTCTGCCACCAATTCGAAAAGAAGGAACGGAACAGAGGAAGCATTAAATGGTGGCGAAGTGAGTACGTTATTATTATTTCTTTAAAGTGTCCGACTCTGCGCACAAGCTTCACAGCCTGTTCCTAGTAGTTCTACATACCATACACCTCCTAATGTCACCACTCCGGCGCTAGCACCCACCGTCCATATTGAGTAGATGCTAGGGCTGTCTCATACAGGACAGGTGTATTGGTATTATCGGGGGTATTTTTACGGCATGTTGGCGGGTCTCCTGGTTGTTTAGTAAAGTCTGCTTATTTATGAAATTTAAATCCTTAACCTGTTCCCTTCCCCAGCGCGGATTCGAACCTGGGTTTTAGGACTGCAGGCCACCTTCCTACCCATTCAGCCACCATATTTGTATGTTTGCCAAAAATAAGACATGACCACTGAGTCAGAATTTGGGCCACGTAGGAATAAAGTGTAACTGTTGAGACAAAGCTTTGGCCTCTCTGTTTTCTAATCTATATACAGAGAGATAGATAGAGAGAGAGAGAGAGAGAGAGAGAGAGAGAGAGAGAGCATTACTTAGCCTCATATTTTCATTCTTCAACTTCGTTGTTTCAGTTGTACTATAATCATGGGGTTTTATCAGTAACATATCTTTTTCTGTCATTCTTTCCCGTTAGAAAAAAATTACAGGTAGGTCTCACATACTCCTTCTCTCCTATCTCGTACACTCCCCTCACTTCTCACCTCTGATTTCCCCACAAACGCTCCCTCCCCTCTCGGTTTCGCTCATTTCAGCCCTCGGTTTCCCCTCATATCCTCTCACGCTCAGATGCTCTCCCCTTTCCTTACCCTCTCTCTCCTTTCACCCTTACACTCGCTTCCTGGGCTCTTCTCTTCTCCCCTCTGTCTCTCCCTGTGTACCCATTGTTTCTTTCCTCTCTCTCTCTCTCTCTCTCTCTCTCTCTCTCTCTCTCTCTCTCTCCTTACACGTACCGTACACTTTTAATGTTCTCCTCTCCCCCCACCTCTCTCTCTCCTTGCCTTTCTCTTATACCTCGCTCGTCACTACAAAATCTTTTCTCTTTCTACCCTCTCCTCTCACTCTCTTTTCACACACAGTACCCCTTTCACTCTCTTTCTCTACGCTTTCTCCCTCAACTTTCTCTCAGCTTTCTTTCCCACCGAATTTGTGCACATTTGTCTTGTCTTGCTGCTTATCTCCCCGTTAGTCATTTACTAATCACCTCTCTCTCTCTCTCTCTCTCTCTCTCTCTCTCTCTCTCTCTCCCTCATATCACCACTATTTCAAAAGTATCACTATCATTACCTCCACCAATGAAGTTGGAGGAGATTATGTATTCACCCATGTTTGTCTTTTTGTTTGTTTGTTTGTCTGCACGATATCTCCAAAAGTTTTCAATGACTTTCAACAAATTTTGTGGGTGGGTCATGGGCCAAAAAAGAATTAATTAAATTTGAGGGCAGATCCGGATGCGGATCCGGATCTTGCAGTGGCATTTGTGGAGGCATGCTCTCTATGAGTCCTTTCTAGTTCTTCCTATCATTCACTTATGCCGACTTCCTCACCTTCCTCTCCCCAACACAAGTCTCCAGTCGCCCTTATCTTTACTCATTCTCCATTTCCTTCTGACTCTCACACTCGTTCACTCACTCACTTAATCACTCTTATTTATCACCCTCCCTCTCCTCCCTCCCCTTCATTCACCACCTCACACTGCCTCTCTGCTCTCCCCTCTAACAAAATTATAACTTTCATCCCTCTCTTTACTCCCTCAATTTCACTCATTCACGCTTCTCGTTCTCCTGCCCCTTTCCCAGTGTACTGTATCATCCACAGCCCCATCATGATTTTCCTTCCATTTTACTCAGTTACTCACACTTTCCCTCCTCTCAGACTATCATTCTAGCTTTCACCTTACTCTCTCTCTCTCTCTCTCTCTCTCTCTCTCTCTCTCAGATCATGACTTCCCGCTCTCACCTTACTCACCTTTCTCCCTAACACTCACACACTCGCCCACTCATTACATCTTTCCTCATGGAATATCACCTCCACCCCACACCGTCTCTCTACCTTTCACTCACTCACTCACTCTTTCTCATACTCTCTCACCCTTTCTGTCCTCTCAGAATTATCACTTCCCGCCTTCATCTCACCTTCACTCCCTGTCACTCACGCTTTCCCTACACCATCCCCTCTCCCACAGTATTACCTCCTTGTCGTCGCTTCTCCCCTCATTTCCCCTCGGGACTTCTACCTAGTTAATAAAGAAGCATTTCCCCCGAGGGAGGCATAGAGGGGAGGGATCTGGCTCTGAGGGGAGAGCCAAGAGAGGCCGGGGGGAGAGGGAGCGGGACTAAGATTGAGGGAGAATGATGGGGAGAGGATGAAGACGAGAAGAGTGTGAGGAGGAATTATGGGATGAAGACTGAGTAACGAGTAGGGAAGAGAGGAAGAGCAGACTGAAGAAATGAAGGAAAAAAGAAAAGTTGATTGCAAGATTTAGAGAGTAAGAAGTAAAGAAGGAGAGGACGCGAGAAGGAGAAATGATAAGAGAGGCAAAAAGTGAAAGTGCAGTAAAGTACAAAGTATAAATGAAAGTACAGAGAAAGTTGGATGAACAAATGAAAGGGAGAAGGAGGAAGATGGATGAACAAATGAAAGGGAAGAAAGAGGAAGATGGATGAACAAATGAAAAGGGA
Organism: Coenobita brevimanus; assembly: GCF_032717465.1. NCBI lineage: Eukaryota > Metazoa > Arthropoda > Malacostraca > Decapoda > Coenobitidae > Coenobita > Coenobita brevimanus. The sequence goes on from NC_137046.1 coordinate 39,237,888, forward strand.
GAAAGAGGAAGGTGGATGAACAAATGAAAGGAACAAAGAGAAAGATGGATGAGCAAATGAAAGAGAGACAGAGGATGACGGATGAATTAGTCCTGTTACCTTACCTTACCTTACTTTACCTCCTAAATTTTTATCCATCCTCAAGGAGAACTGGTGTAATGAAAGGATTAAATACGAGTTCCAAAGACTCCATCACTACGAGAGGTGTGATGAAACTGAATGTAATCATCTAAGGAGAGCATAAATAAATATAAGACACAATCGCAATGAAATGTTAAATATAAAAGTAGGATGGCGAGCTGTGTGAGAGAGAGAGAGAGAGAGAGAGAGAGAGAGAGAGAGAGAGAGAGAGAGAGAGAGAGAGAGAGAGAGAATTCATGCTTTTGGTGCTGGAAAGTGAGAGGTGTAGGGTTATATGCAAGGGTGATCAGCATTTTAGTGCATTTTCTATCTTATTTCCTTCTCTGGTAGTTTCCCATCCACTTCCCTCTCTACATTTCTGCCATTCGTCTCACATCTCTCCATCTCCTATTCTTACATCCGTCCCTCACCTACCATATTTCCCTCCCACAATTTTTCCTCCATATTTTCCTCTCGCATCTCCCTCCCTCCAGGTTTCCCTCTCGCGCTTCCATCCCTCCAGATTTTCTTCTCGTCTCCCTCCCTCCAAATTTCCCGCTCGCGTCTTCCTCCTTCGGTGTAGCCGTTTCCTTATAGGCTTAGGAACTTTCAAAATACCTCATCCTCATCTACTCATATCGCTTATCACACCATACAAACTTCAGGCAGAGGGCTTTCTTGCATTCATGCTACTACAACACAATATTATTTAACTTTGCAATGGCCTCCGGTAATAAGGTTTATGGAAAATGTGCTTAAGCCTTCCAGGTCGACATTTCTTCCTTAAACATGAATAAAATTACTTGGAGATGCCATGAATAAAAGTTTACAACACATCTTCAAAATATATGGGTTATTAAAGATCTTCAACATTCCCAAGGGACAGCAAAATGGTTTCCACACAGCTACGGAACACTAACATACTTATGTGAAAACTGCCATAATGATTAATGAACATACTACAACATAGGATCTCCAAATCTCTGTGTGATTTGACCTGAAACTCCGTAAGTCCCTTTAAAGGACTAAATGGAAAACAAAGGAAAGCTTTATAATTGTGTCAGGAGAAATATTGTGCCAAGTCTTAAGCAAACTGGTGAAGAAATAAGGTAAATGACCCAAATTGGAAAGTTTTTAAAAGAAAGAAAGACAGACAGAAAGACGAAGAAGAAGAAGAAGAAGGAAAAAAAAAGATGAAGAAGAAGATGATGATGATGACGAAGAAAGAAAGAAAGAAACTGAGCAAAAACATTAGGTCTCTTGACTATGGAGTGGAGATCTAAACAGAGTCTACAGTACTTTTAACGAGAACTTAGTGTATGCCTTTCGTCCTCACCTGCCTTCCAAACACCCAACTACAGTCCTTTTACCTTAATCACATTCATATTTTCTTCCTTTTGCAGCTTATATCACGTAGCACAGTGGCACAAAAGGACAATACTGCAACTCGACATCCTTTCTATAGCATTTCTTCACGACCAGCATCGTATTCTGTGTTGATCTTGTTATAGTTCAACATACGAGTGGAGAGGGAGAGAGAGAGATAGAGAGAGCAATTTTAGTCCATGTTAAAGTAAAAGTAATATCTGTCACCTCATCTACTACCGCGCTCTCCTCCATTCCTCATCCTTCATTTTCTATCCCTTACTGCTTTCTAATCTACCCATCTCCATTCATTCCCCCCCCCCTCTCTCTCTCGTTCTACCTATGCACATACCTCCTCTCCCTCCCTTTTCCCTTTCTTTTTTTTTTCCCTCTCTTTTTTCCCCCTCTCACACTTTTACTCTCTCTCCCTCACGGCCCCTCTTCATTTTTTCCATGGTATTGTCTCCCACGCTCCTATCAGGCTTTTCACTCGCTCTTTTTATCTATCTTTTCATCCCCCCCCCTCTCTCTCTCACTGTGTGTTTGTGTGTGTGTGTGTGTGTGTGTGTGTGTGTGTGTGTGTGTGTGTGTGTGTTGGTAAATAACTGAAACAGCTTTGTCTCTTTTGATGAAACTAAAAGAGCAGAAGGGTCAGCCAAAGAGCTGACCTATTGTTTTGCAGAATGGTAAGACAAAGGTCAAGGTCACATGCCATGATCAATTTGAACAGCATTTATCCGGCTGAGAACCAGACTTGCTGAAATTGTTCAGGCTCAAAGAGGAAGGAATTCGACTCTGGAAATAATCAGTCAAAGGTCAAGTCCACAGAGCAAAGTCAACTTATACAGCTTTGATTCTATTTTGACTAATAGTGGAATTCTGAGGAGTAAGGCAAGGACGAAGGATTCGATATTGAGAAAGACAGGTCAAGCTCACAGGCAAGGTGTGTGGGTCTGTGTCTGTACAAAGTACTTAAAACAACTTTTATCTGATTTGGACTACACTTGGTGGTAGAGTAGAGGATCGGCCGAGGGGGTAGCCTATTGCATTAAAAAACAACAGCCAACTGTCAGGATCACACGGCAAGGCCAACCTGAACAGTTTTCATCCAGTGTAGACCAAACTTCGTAAATCGGCTCTGGGTAAGGCAAGGATAAAGATAATTGATGTTGACGACAATCGGTAAAGGTCAAGTTCGCATCACAAGGTTAAATATCGAGGTCACATGGCAAGGTCAACTTAAACAGTATTGATCCTAATTACACGAAACTTGGTGAAGCAACTGAGGGTAAGGGAAGAAGGAAAGAATTCGATTTTCAGAACGGTCATAGGCCAAGGTCACAGGGAATGTCAAAGTTCGTCTCGTGTGTGTGTTTGTGTGTCAGTAAAATAACTAAAACAGTTTTATTTGATATGGATAAAAGGAATTGGTGGAGAGGTTGAAGGTTAGCCAGTGGATGGACCTATTGTTTCGTTAGAACAATAAGATGAAGATCAAAGTTACATAACAGAGTCATATATATATATATCATCATCTCATCTTTCATCTCATCAACCGTTTTGAGTGTCCGTTGCAGGACCGGCCTATCCCGACCGAAGTGGGGACGATACAGCCAATGTATCTCTACCAAGTGGCTTAGGTTGTCTGGTAGAGATTGTATGTAGGGTAAGAAGTGCTTGTAAGTGAAATTGTAATGTTGGAGTGGCTTTGGATGTGTGTCTAGTCTGTGAACAATGTGTAATCGGCCCGCGCAAGCTGACTGGGTGCAAGCATACTTTTATAGTATGCGACACTGGTTCAACCACAGCACCTCTGATGTCCGCCAAGCAGTACGTGGCCAGAAGAACGCTCCCAGAGTATATTACCCTGGCTGGGCGCGAACCCCCGTTCTTCAGTGTAAGAAAACGCACACTTTACCACTCACACACACACACACACACACACACACACACACACACACATATATATATATATATATATATATATATATATATATATATATATATATATCCGACTGAGATGAAGTATTGTCGAATGGTCTGTGGCACACCAAGGATGATTTGGTTTTATTTACCAGTCAGTCAAATGCCAAAGTCACAGGGCAAGTCAAATGTTAGACCACATAACTAAAACAATTTTGATTCGATCTGGACCATACTTAGTTGAAAGACTTAGGGTCACTGATGGATGAGGAGATTCAATTTGGAAAGCAGCAGGTCAAAGGTCAAGGTCACTAGGCAATGTCTGCTCGGCTTCAATCCGATTTTAGACAAAACTTGCTGAAAGGGTTAAACGTCAGGCATGAATGAAGCAATTCAGCATTGCGATTTCCGACAATTCTGCGCCGTTGCATCGCGCGCGACAGCCAAAATTCTTGTTTGGTATTTTTCTGACACTCCTTGGACTCACCCTGACATAATGCAAAAAGAATAATGTCGAATATCTACTACAATTCTCGTGAAAGAAACGAACAAACACATAGACAGACACAGACATACGAAGCTTGAATTTATTATATATATATATATATATATATATATATATATATATATATATATATATATATATATATATATATATCATCATCAGCCGTTTGAGTATCCACTGCAGGACCGGCCTATCCCGACCGAAGTCGGGACGATACAGCCAATGTATCTCTACCAAGTGGCTTAGGCTGTCTGGTAGAGATTGTATGTAGGGTGAGAAGTGCATGTAAGTGTAATTGTAGTGTTGGAGTGGCTTTGGATGTGTGTGTAGTCTGTGAACAAAGTGTAATCGGCCCGCGCAAGCCGACTGGGTGCAAGCATACTTTACAGTAAGCGACACTGGTTCAACCACAGCACCCCTTGTGTCCGCCAATGCAGTACTTGGCCGGGTGAACACTCCCAAAGCTTATTACCCTGGCGGGGTGCGAACCCTGATCCACCCGTGTACGAAACGCACACTCGACCACTGTACCACAGAGGCTCCATATATATATATATATACTTCCTTTCTTTTTTTCTATATACTTTCACATCAAATTCGCCGTGCATATCCTTCAGCCTTTTTCTCTACTCTCTGTTTTCCTTTATGTCTATCACGTTTTTCTCTCCATCTTCTCTCATTTCCATCCTCTCTGTTCAGTTCCACTCTGTCTTACACCCATCCCTTCCTTCCTTTCCTCCAAGTCACCGAACTTCTCTTCCTCCCTTCCTTTTCCTCCTCGCAGTTTCCACTTCTCTCTTATCTATTTCTTTCTTTCTTCATGTAATCTCTTTTAATTAATCTTAATCTATCTTCCCTCATTACCTTTCTTTTCTCATTCTCTCGCCCTCCCTGTCCTCTTCTTTTTTTTCTTTTTTTCTTCAACAACTCTTTGTCCGTTTCCGCCATTATCTTCTTTTACTTATCTCTCTCTGCTCTCTCATCTTACCCTCGTCTTTCTTTCCTTATCATCTTCTTTCAGTATACTTCCCTTCTTTGTCTCCCTTCATCCTTTACCCCTTCCCTGCTATTTCCTCTTCATTGACCTTTTCAGTTAATTCTTTACTCTCCAATTGCTCTCTCTCTCTCTCTCTCTCTCTCTCTCTCTCATCAATTCTCCTATTACTATTCTTCCTCCTCTCCTTCCCTCCCTCTTCCTCATTCTTCCTCTCTCCCTTCCCCCCCTCTCTATTCTTCTCCTTCCCTAAAGACTCCAGGTCATTCCAAACTTCCTCTCGTTTGCTGAAGTTTGAGGGCCCCCCCCCCCCCTCTCTCTCTCTCTCTCTCTCTCTCTCTCTCTCTCTCTTTCTCTCTCTCTCTCTCTCTCTCTCTCTCTCTCTCTCTCTCAGATTTTTGTGTATTTTTCCAACATTTTTTTCTTTTTCCCTTCTTCTCACTCCCTTCCCTCTCCCATTCCCTTTCCCTCTCTTTCCCTCTCCCTTTCCCTCTCCAAACACAAATGAGGAGAGACAAGAACAATGCTGCCTTGTTTGAGCGTATCTGTAGATGAGAGAGAGAGAGAGAGAGAGAGAGAGAGAGAGAGCTGTCACCAACAAATAATTAAGAGGGTCAACGTGTACCCTTATTTATGCATGCCTCCCCTGCCTCATCCCTGCCGCGCCCCTGCCTCACCCTGCTTCATCTCTGCCTCACCCACGCCTCTTTCCCTTCTTGATTCTGCCTCACCCTTGTCTCTTATCTGCCTTACCCTTGTCACACGTCTGGACCAAACTTGCCTCTCCTCAACCTCCCTCCTGCCTCGCTCAAGCTTTTCGTCTCCTTGCCTCACTCATACTCTCTCTCTCTCTCTCTCTCTCTCTCTCTCTCTCTCTCTCTCTCTCTCTCTCTCTCGTCTCCAGCCTCACCCACTCTCCACCACTCTTTCCTGCCTTTTCCCTGCCTTACTTCTAACTGCTTCACCACTCTTCACATCTTCCTCACTTTCACTCTCTCTCTTTTTGGTTATAATTTCTACTTCGTCTCTTCCCATCTGCCTCACCCCTGCCTCACCCACACTTTATCTCACTGCCTCACACGCAGTTCATCTCTCCCTTACTGCCTTATCACTGCTTCTCTTCTTTCTTCTAAATTCCTCACATAGTCTTCATCTTTCTTCAACGTCACCCCTATCTCTTTTCTTCCTCAACACTGCCTTTCTTCAACTCATCCCAATTTCTCTTCAACCTCACACCTACCTCTCTTCATCCTCAACCCTGCCTCTCTTCATTCTTAACCCTGCCTTTCCTCCTCAACCCTGCCTCTCTTCATTCTTAACCCTGCCTCTCCTCCTCAACCCTGCCTCTCTTCATCCTCAACCCTGCCTTTCTACTTCTACTTCCTCAACCCTGCCTCTCTACTTCCTCAACCCTGCCTTTTTTCATCCTTAACCCTGCCTCTCTTCGTCCTCAACCCTGCCTCTCTTCAACTTTACACTTACCTCTTCCACTCAACACCTCCTCCTTGCTGTCTAATCCTTGCAGTGTTTCTTCTTCCTCACCTCTCTTCTCCTCTCTCTCTCTCTTGCTTCATCATTTCATCATCTCCCCACCTCCAAAGTTCCTTCCTCCTTTATTTTCTTATTAAAGCACTTGCCTTATCCGACCAACCCACTTGCATGCTTCCCTAACTGTCATCCTTTCTCCTTACCCACCTGCATTCCTACCTACCTGCTTGTGTCCAAATTTCCTGCTGCCCTGTCCATTTACCGTTATGCCTGTCTGCCTGTTTAATCAACTACCGAACTTCCTTCATACCTACTGCTTTCTTACTCTTTATATTCACCTGCCTGACTTCCTACCTACCTACCTGCCTCTTGCCCACATATCCACATATATGTCTCTCTACACACTTATCCATCTACCTGTCTCTTTACCCACCTATCTACCTACCTGCCCTCCTACCCCCCTACCTCCTCCCTACCCACCTGCTTGCCTCCCTACCTACCTTCTTCTCTTCTACTTACCAACCTGCCAGCATTCCAGCTTACCCACTTATCCATCCACATTCCAGTCTACCCACTTATCGACCTACCCACCTTCCCTGCCTACCTATGCACCTACCCATCTACCTGCCATCCTACCTACCCTGCCTGACTCCATGCCTGCCTCGTTACTCACCTTCCAGTACCTGTTTGTACCCGATCTACTCACTTTTCGTATTCTTGCTTCTGTATCTTCCACCTGACTTCTTACCATTACACCTGGACTACTATCAATCCTCCTTACCCAATTGCTCGCCTCTGAAACCACTTGCCAAACTCCCAGCTCATCTGCCTTCCTGTCTTCTTACCTGTCTGCCTCTTCTGCTAGTCTGCCTTCTTAAGAACCTGCTTGTCTCCCATCCAACCTCCTTACCCAAATGCCTGCCTTCCAGCTTACTTAATCTGCATCCCTACACACTTACAAGCCTTCTTACCCATCGGTCTGAGTGCCTACCAACCTCCCTACCTTCCGACCAACTTATCTACTTCTCATCCTGCCTATTTACCTACCCACCTCTATGCCCTTATATTCCTAATTTTTCCTACTCACCTGCCATTCTTCCTGCGCACCTGTCCCTTTCCCAACCTTCCACGTTACTCACCTGCCTGCTTCCTACCGACCTGCCTGCCTCCCTACCTGCCTAGCTAACCACCGACCACCTACTTATCTGCGTTCCTACCTGCTTGTCCCTCCCTTCCTACCTTCCTATACGTCTTTCTGTCCCTCCCCTCCCCCTCTTTCTCACCTGCATTCCTCCCTTTCATTCCTGCTTCCCACACAACCATCCTCCTTTCCTCTTTCCTCTCTTCTTTCTCTCCCTCTTCGCTCCATTCAACATTTTCTTACACAAAGTTTCTTCCCCGTTCTCTCTCCTCTCTTGCTTTTTCCTTGTCTTTGATTTACATAATAATTTCCTTTATTATGTTCTACCCAACAGCAAGCAGCCTCGAAAGTGACAATAGGTTTGTTGCTGTTTGCTTTTCTTCGTACTCTTTGTACCAGTCTCCTTCTTCCTCTTCTTCTTCTTATTCAGTCATCTTCTTCTTCTTCTCCCTTCCTCCTCACCATCTTCCCTCCTCACCCTGCCTACCCTGCTCCCATCCCAGCCGTCCTTCCCTACCAACTTTATCTCCTCCATACCTACCTGTTTGCCCACCTTAATACCTACCTTTCCACTCATCTGTCTACCTGTCTGTCCCGCCCATTCTTGTTAGTAATCTCTCCCTCTACCCGCCTACCTCATTACTCTTCCTTTATACTGATTTTTAACCAGTATTTATGTTTATCTTCTCTTCGTTTATTTCCACATCCCTTCTAAACTTTCTCAGTATTTCCCTCCCTCTTACACCTTCCTTTGTCTCCCTCTCCTTTTTCCATACCTACTTCCTATTACGTCAGCTCTTTGCCTTCACCATTCCCAGCCTCATCCCACCTTGCCTGCCTCAACCCAAATACCGCCCCTTAGTTCCATCCACGCTTGTTTTGACCTAGACACACTGCTTGCCAATATACATCTGACACGGTTCCACTATTTTTGCCGTGCCGTGCCAGCCAACTCAGATTGTGTATCAGTATAGATAATAATAATAATAATAATGATAATAATAATAGTAAAAATGATAATAATAATAATAATAATCGTAGTAGTAGTAGTGGTGGTAGCGGAAAAATCACCATGATCATTATCATCACACTGCTTAGTTATGCATGAATGCTATTCTGTAGCACGTTTTATATATATATATATATATATATATATATATATATATATATATATATATATATGATGATGATTATCATCATCATCATCATCATCTAATCCAGTGTTGATCCATGAAGAGGGTAGGAGCCCAGGGCTAGGCAAGCTGGTCCTGACATTTAAGATGAGAGTGACCAACCTCACTCATCTCTGAGTGGCATTATGTGAGCAATAAACCCCAACCATCCCTTGGATATAATTCTGCACAGGCTCAGCCCGATTGGGAAGCCTTGATTACCCACTAAACCACCAGGTGCCATACAGTAATATGGTTATATGGTTACCACCCAGCAAAAGTAAATGGTTTCCTGGTGTACAAGAAACCACTTGGCTTGTCACTCAGTGCAGTCACCCGTAGACAGAAGGAAGAGGAAAGAATGAAGAAAAGAAAGATAGAAGAAGATTTCAGGAAAGAAGGAGGGAAGGAAGGAAAGGGTAGGCACTCAAGAGCGACACTACACTGGGTGAGTGGATGGTGAGCGCCCCCACCTACCACTAGCAGCATGCATGCATGCATGCATATATATATATATATATATATATATATATATATATATACTGTATACACACACCGTATATATGCATCACCCGCTCCGTCAGTGAAACTTTTCGCATCCCGAGCAAGGCCGAACCCCTGTCTTAGCAGATGCTAGGCAAGAGTGATACCACTGAGCTGGTGAGTGTGTGTGTGTGTGTGTGTGTGGACGCGTTTCCAAGCCACCCAGGAGGTAGCGTCTTGGCTCGTTTTTTTTTCAGTGGTGTCCCCGCCACGACCTGCCAGAAGAGCAGTCGGGCAGGCCTAGTCCACCGAGGCAGAGAGGCTGTGTGTGTGTGTGTGTGTGTGTGTGTGTGTGTGTGTGTGTGTGTGGTGGTAACTGAAGTGAGGTCAACTGGCACATCTTCGATCAAATCTCAGCCAACAGGTCAACTGCAACATTCTCGATCTGATCTTGGCCAACAGGTCAGCTGCAACGTTCTTGATCTGATCTCAGCCAACAGGTCAACTGCACCGTTCTCGATCTGATCTCGGCCAACAGCTCCTCTGAGCCTTATCGATCCGATCTACTCCGGCAGGTCTGTTGACACGTCATTGATCTGACTTCAGCCAACAATTCCTCTGAGCCTTTTCGATCCAATCTACTCTGGCAGGTCTGTTGACACGTCATTGATCTGACTTTGGCCAACAGTTCCTCTGAGCCTTTTCGATCCAGTCTACTCTGGCAGGTCTGTTGACACGTCATTGATCTGACTTTGGCCAACAGTTCCTCTGAGCCTTTTCGATCCGGTCTACTCTGGCAGGTCTGTTGACACGTCATTGATCTGACTTCGGTCAACAGTTCCTCTGAACCTTTTCGATCCGGTCTACTCTGGCAGGTCTGTTGACACGTCATTGATCTGACTTCGGCCAACTAGTCCACTGGGCCTTTTCGATCCAATCTACTCCAGCAGGTCTGTTGACACGTCATTGATCTGACTTCGGCCAACAGTTCCTCTGAGCCTTTTTGATCTGATCTATTCCAGCAGGCCAACTGGCGCATCCTCGACCTGATCTCAGCGAAAAGACCACTGGGGGCCTTTGATCCTATTGAGTCCTTCCAGTCTGCTGGCACGGGCACGTGCCTGATCTGATCTCAGCCAATAGGATTACTGGGCCCCTTCGATCCGATCGTGCCCAGCTGGCCAACTGGCACGTCCTCGATCTGATCTTGGCCAACAGGTTTACTAGGCTCCTTGGACCCAACTGAGTCCGGCCAGTCAGCTAGTGCATCCTCTATTAGATCTCGGCCAACAGGTCTACCGGGCCTTCGATCTGATCGAGTCCGGCAAGTCAACTGGCACGTCCTTGATTTGATCTTGGCCCACAGGTCTACTGGGCCTCTTCGATCCGATTGAGTCCCGTAGGTCAACTGACATGTCCTCGATCTGATCTCGGCCAACAGGTTCCCTGGGCCGTCCTCAATCTGACCTCGTCCAACAGGTTTCCTGGGCAGTCCTCGATCTGACCTCACCACACAGGTTGCCTGGGCTGTCCTAGATTTGATCTAGGCTAACAGGTAAGGTGGGCTGCCACTCCTTGATCTGATCTCATTCGGATCTCGGCCAACAGGTCTACCGGGCCTTCGATCTGATCGAGTCCGGCAAGTCAACTGGCACGTCCTTGATTTGATCTTGGCCCACAGGTCCACTGGGCCTCTTCGATCCAATCGAGTCCCATCGGTCAACTGACACATCCTCTATCTGATCTCGGCCAACAGGTTCCCTGGGCTGTCCTTGGTCTGACCTTGTCCAACAGGTCTCCTGGGCCGTCTTCGATCTGATCTAGGCCAACACTTTAGGTAGGCTGCCGTTCCTTGATCTGATCTCGGGTAACAACTGTTGGACAACTGGGTCTCCTCGATCTGATCTCGATCACTAGAATAAATCGGGTGACTGGCGTAAGTGCTTCAGTACTCCGCAGAGCGGCTCCCTGAGGGACAAAGGTCGGATACAGGGTGGTCGTCACGACTCCGCTGAGACGCCCACTGATCTCTGCACTCCTGTCCCTCTTCCTAGACCCCTCATACAGTACCCTACGTGTGTGTGTGTGTGTGTCCTCTGCTGCTGTTAAACCCAGCTTAATGCATCGCACGCCTCACATCAGTTATAGACACAGTGGAATCACAATAGCTACTTGCCGTTTGTTATCTGTAGTTTGAATTTTTTTTTTTTTCTGGCTCTCTTATGGCATGATTCTTCCTGTTTAATTGCATCCATCTGACAGTAATTTGAAAACAGCATAGGTAAGATTTCTACCACTGTCAACTAAAGATGTAGTACTGATGACGATGGTAGTTGTGATTTGTTTGTGCTGTGGTAGATGTAGTAGTGATAATTATCATAGTGATGGTTATGATAATGATGATCATGATTACAGTCGTAGTTATGATATGATGATTATGATAGTGGTAATTGTGGCAATGATGCATATGGTAGTGGTAGGTGTAGTAGTGATGTCTATAGCGATTGTGGATGCAGTATTAATAATGTTTACATGTGTAGTAATGATAATAATATTAGTTATAGCAATGGTGAATTTGAAGGTAGGGGTAGTTGTCGTAGTAATGATAGTGGAAAATCTTGTGATACTGATACGGTACTTGTGGTAGTTATGAGTGATGTAGTAGTTGTCGTAGTTATGAGTATGACGTTTGTGAAATTTGTGGTAGTGATGATTGTGATGATAGTCGCAGCTGTAGAGAGATTATGGTCTTAGTGGTATCTGAGGTAGTGATGATTATGATGATAGTTTAGATGTCATTTATTTTCATTTCTTTTCCTAGCGTTATCATAGAGCTTCGGTTCTAATTTTTTTTTTTTTTTAATCGTTGACCTACCAACCCTTGGTGTACGCTCTTGACCCCCGTTCCTTCCCCTACTGTCTCTGACACACACACACACACACACACACACACACACACGCACGCACGCACGCACGCACGCACGCACGCACGCACGCACGCACGCACGCACGCACGCACGCACGCACGCACGCACACACACACACACACACACACACACACACACACACACACACACACACACACACACACACACACACACACACACACACACACACACACACACACACACACACACACACACACACACAGAAGCAGCAGCAGCAGCAGTGGCTCATTAACTATTACTGTTGATACGTATTCCTTGCTGCTCTATAATACTACGAATAGGGTTTGCTTTTAGTCAGATTGATGCCAGTACATCAGTTATTCTAATGTCATACATACACTTCAAATCATAGACACTAATAACACTGGTCGACAAGCTTTATAAAGTTTTACGGTCCTACTGTAGTATATTTTGTTATTCTAAGCAACAGGAACCTGTTTATTTCGAAAATGATATCCATTTTTCGTTAGCACGCCCAGTTTTCGAGAACCAGTACACCATGGAAAAATCTCCTCGTACGTGAGAAAATCCGCCCCGGCTCCTGTCATAAATGTATCTTATAAAGATGAACTTCAGCTAGTTCTTGTGGCGGTCATATCAGTTTCATTTACGTATCTGAATCACAAGGCATTTAGCAACTCAAAGTGAATTAGCCACAATCAAAAGATGGGTAAAATATTCCTACGATCAAACATATCATTTTTTTTTTTTTTTTTACACCAGTGCAGGCATAATTAATCTTATCATCATCTTCAACATCATGTAATCCTGTATTGCACCATGACGAGTGTAGGAGCCCAGGGATAGGTAAGTTGGTCCTGACCAGCCTCTCTCATCCCTGAGTGGCATTACGTGAGCATTAAACCCCAACCATCCCTTGGATATGAACCTACCCAGGCTCAAACCGACTGGAGCGCCTTAATTACCCACTAAACCACCAGGCGCCATAATTTGGTTATATGGTTACCACCCAGCACAGCAAATGGTTTCCTAGTGTATAGGAAACCATTTGGCTTGTCACAGTGTAGAGTCACCTGTAGAGTGATGGAAGAGGAAACAATGAAGGAAAAAAGGCAGGAGAAAAAGGAAGGAAAGAAGGAAGGAAGAGAGGAAAGGGCAGTCACTGGAGAGCAGCATTACATCGAGTGAGTGGATGGTAAGCGCCTCCACCTACCACCAAAGTAATCCTATATTTGACATTATTCAAATTCATTTTTTTTTTTTTTTTTTACTGCTACAAAATGCCATGCTCTGCGTTGACATGCAGTGGAGCGCCGTAATTGTGTGAATGCATCGGACACTTTCTGCTACATCTGTCGGCTCAACACCTGAAGCCAGAAAAAAAAGCAATTACAAGGAACGTTAAAGCCGCTTACAAACACTACTTCAGATGTCATACTGGTGATCAAGACAAGAAGTGGGCACCTCATATAGGGTGCAAGTCCTGTGTAAACCACATGAATGGATGCGTGGTAGACGGCCGTCAGGTATGCCTTTCGCACTACTAGTGGTTTGGCGCGAACCAAAGGATCACTGTACTGACTGCTACTTTTGCCTCACTAACACCAAAGAGTATTCAAGTGAAAACCCGGTCCAAGGTCAAGTATCCTAACGTACAGTTGCCTACACTGCCGCATTGGCCACTCAGCGTTGCCAGTGTGTGGGCTGTCTGAGGTGTGAACCACCCGATTATCGGAACGTGTATCGGAAGCAGAGTTGGGGAAGGCAGGCAGTGGATGGCTGGGGGGATTTTATCGTGGGGTAGAGGAGGTACAGAGTTTGAAGAACTAGTGGGAGTTTGAGAAGGTGGGGGAGGAGGAGACAGTATGAGGTGCATTATTTATGTGAGAAGGAATTACTGGGTAATTCAGTCATTATAGTGTTCAAGTCCTCACTATGGTGATTACGGTTAATAAGAACACTATGAAGATATAATGCAGAATGTGGGATAAGGAAAGACTTAGCTTTTTCCAGGTCATTAATGAGAGTTGCGAGAACCTAAGAATCGTAGAAATGTAATTTCATTGTCTTTTATGTAAGCTACATACCGTTGTCTAAATATGACACATAACCATCGGATTTCTGGACACATCGGAATGTTACAAATTATACATATTACCACGGCCGCCACGCACTACTCAAGGCTACTCCCACTCCCCCCTCACCTCTTTTTGCGTGTTATCACTAAAGCAATTTGTAAGCCCAACGACATACTGTGTCACACTTGCATTGAAGGTTAGTCCTTACTTGCACTGAGCCGACATCAAACATCGGGAATTATTACTGTCGCAACACCACGTTCAGTGTTTATTGTTGATAATGCTAGGAAGTTTTGTAACTGCAGCCTCTACTACCATTACTTAAATCCTTATAGGATATTAGCTAATACTTGACACGCAGTGTGAGGTAAGGGGAGGGGGGAGTGGGAGTAGCCTTGAGTAGTGCGTGGCGGCTGTGGTAATGTGTATAGTTTGTAACATTCCGATGTGTCCAGAAATCCGATGGTTATGTGTCATATTTAGACAACGGCATTTTGAGTACTCTGTTGACTGCTATTGAATACAGAACACATTAATGGAATATTCACATGTGTTTTCTTTGTTTATGGGACAGCAGAGCAAAAGCTGAGCATTACACACAAAAAGAATGGCCATTGCGACCGAATGATATGAGTGGAAGGTTCAGCTATCTTCACAAACCTCTTGTTGACCCTGAGAAGGTATTCTTGCCTCCATTTAATATGAAACTTGGTTTGATGAAGAACTTTGTAAACGTCTTGGACCAAGATGGTGTGGGCTTCCACCACTTGCTAACCAAGTTCCCAGACATTGTATCTATAAGACCAAAGTTAAAGCAGGTGTGGTCCTCAAATTCGTCTTCTACTCAATGATCAGGATTTTGTAAAGGGCCTATCTGAGCTGGAAAGGGCTGCTTGGGAGAGTTTCATGTTTCTTACCAAGAATTACCTACAGTAGATAATTTTCAAGCACTGAATTATGAGGAGCTTGTGGAGAAGATGTTGAAGAGTTACCATGCACTCAGTGCCCGAATGTCACACAACATACATTTTCTTCCATTCTCATTTAGACTTCCTTAGATTTAATCTTGGCGAAATCAGTGATGAACATGGGGAAGTTTCACCAGGAAATTGCCGTAATGGATAGCCGATATCAAGGCTGATTCAATCCAGACATGATAGGCGACTATTGTTGGACTTTACGAGTACAGTGTGAAAGTAATTTCTCCTACAAACGCAAAAGCAAAGTGCAGAAGCACTTCTAATGTACGGAGGACTTGTAAGAATGTTTTGCGTATATCGGTTTGTGCTTCGTATATGATGTACACATAAATAAAAACTTTAAGTTTAATATTATTTTCGTGATGATATGGATTTATTGACACTTATTTAACGAATTTGCGTGCTTCAAGGAATTTTTCCGCACTTATGATGTATTACATTAAGGTTACGTGGTAGCCAAATTTTACGGTCACATTAGAAATCGGAGGTACCAAATTAGTTAGAAACAGGTAACAATAAATCAAAACAATTTTGTCTGTTTACCGGTGTAATTAGACAACAAGCATAAAACAAAAATAGGCTACCTTTTAGAAATACAAGATTTTCCCATGAACTGTTTATGCATTATTAAGAGGCTGCCAGCCCGGTCATATGTGCTCAACAGATGGTGGCCAGCTTGGGGGGGAGGAGGAAGGGAGGGGAGAAAAGCTCAGAGAACAATAATTTGTAAAAATTCATATTATACCATCGGATTTGGTGATGAAAGCTGTCGTAATGCTCTGTATATATATATATATATATATATATATATATATATATATATATATATATATATATATATATATATATATATATATATATATATATATATATATACAGTATATAATGCGTTGAAGGCATTAATCCAATTCTGCGTCTTTGCCACCCATGGAAATTCCCCTCACGACCCACCTTCTGGTTGCGACCCATATTTTGATAAGCACTGTTATAATGCTTCAGATAATAACTGCATATTAGTGCGTCTTTAAGTTATTAGTCATATTACCACAAAACATTGCTCAGTAATAGCAATTACAGTACCATTCCAACCTACAAGGAGCAAAGTGCATAATTATGGTGGTACAGTGTCATTAACCTTCTCGTTTTCGGGACAGCCCGAATGCATTCCAGTAAACGACAGACAACTGTATTCAGCTAAGAGTAAGTCACTCGGCGTGAGTGTTAATAACAAAGACACAAAGGCTGCAGAGAACCAAAAAGAGAGGCAAGTCCAGTGACACAGGGGAAGAAGACGCGGGGATGAGACTTACGCAAAACAACAAAAGCAGGTTGTTTCATGATACAGCTGGGATTCGATCTTGCGACAGTAAGATCAGCCGTCCACTTTATTACGTCACGATTTCACCTCCCCAGACGTAACAGTGTGTACTAAGAATTACAGTAGGTATTATATGAGTACGCAGACAAGGTACTAAGGACCACATAGGAAAATTAACAGGAGCATCTAGTGAATGCAACTATCATACCCATTAATTGATATACGGGCCGAACATCTGAC
>NC_137046.1:39257103-39357103 GCF_032717465.1 Coenobita brevimanus
GGTCTTCCTCTCAGCCTTACACCTCTCACATCAGATCTAGTTATCTTTTTCACCAATCGCTCATTATCCATTCTCTCCATATGCCCAAACCATTGCAACACCCTCTGCTCAACTCTACCAGCCATCTCCCGAACAACTTCAGTTCTCCTTCGCACTTCATCATTTCGCACTCGATCCATACGCGTCACTCCACACATACTCCTCAGAAACCTCATCTCCATTACATTCAAACTTTTCCTCTCTGCTACACCCATATTCCATGTTTCAGCCCCATACAATGCAGTCGGTACCACAACACCGTCATACAGCCTTCTCTTTACATCCATTCTAAGCGAACGACATTTAAACACTTTTTTCATTCCTCCCAGCACCTTTCCTACTTCATTTATTCTAAACTTCACTTCTGCATCTATTCTTCCATCCACAGCAACATGTGACCCTAGATATTTAAAACAATCTACCTCCTCAAGCAACTCACCATTCAAAACTATATTCATCCCCCTACCATCTATCAACCTCGTACACTTCATCACTTTACTCTTATTCTAATTTACTTTCAATTTCCTCCTTTCACACACCCTTCCAAACTCCTCTACCAACTGTCTCAATCTCTCCTCTGAATCAGTCACCAGTGCGGTATCATCTGCAAACAGCAGCTGCTTCAGATTCCACTCTCCTCCATCAACATTTACCAGACTCAGACCACCTAAAACTCTTGCATTCACCTCCCTTACAACACCATCCATGTAAATATTAAACAACCAAGGCGACATCACACATCCCTGTCGCAGCCCCACTCTCACGGGAAACCAATCACTCACAGCATTTCCCAGCTTAACGCATGTATTTAAATGTGTATCTTAGTAGGAATCAGTGTCACCATCGCAGTCCTTCTCTACGGTCGCCGCCGTCGCACTAATCCTATTTCGACTACATATATCATTAATGGTACACTCTAGAACTACAGGAAAGCACGATAATAGGAGCGAGATCCTCCCAATAACCAGAAAAACTTCAAGTACAAACATTCCTCTTTAAAAGTAATGGATCTGCTTCATATCGGCACACTGAGAGAGAGGGTGGGTGGGGGAGATACACATTGGAACCTGGGTCAGTCATGGAAAATCAGCAGCAGAAATGTAACAGGACATGTTTCTGTCATTCACTGTGGATCTAATTGCAACATAGAGTATAAACACACACAGCGCCAAAAATGTGGCTGCTGTAAACATCCATTATATGCAAAAATTTTATGTCTCTGGTTAAAATATATGGGCGTGCATAAAGGGTAAAAAATGTGGTCGGAGTGAACGCCAACCAGTTTGAAAAATTTCATGTTCTCAGGTTAAAAATTATGGCCGTGCATAATGGCTTTGCCCAGTATCTCTGGTGGCCACCCCCTCCACATGAGGAGTAACACTCTAGGATCCCACTCTTCCTATGATGTGGCTGGGGTAAACACCTATCAGTGCGCAAAATTTCATGATCTTAGGTTAAAAACTTGGCCGTGCAGATCAGCTTTGGCCTGTATCACCGCCCCCCTTTCCCTGTGGGTTGCTAAATTCAAGGGTACAACACATATAACCTGGCGAGAGGTATACTCTACTGCTGTGCAAAAATTCGTGTTTCTGAGTTTAAATTAAAAAAAAAAAGGCTATGGCTAACGATTTTAGCTGGGACACCAGAACCCTTCCCCCCGGCGTCCTAGGGGGTTCCACCTTGCCTGAAACCTGGCCCGAGGGGGGGAGGTCCACCGTTGTATAAGCTTTTGTTTTCCAAACACCCCTGCCACAAGACCTGGACCCCACTATTTACAAACATACAGTACCAGTAATTCAGTGTGTGATTCACTTGGGGGCAAACACTATAATAAACCGCTTCAGTGAGGGAGAAAAAAAGAATGAAAGATGGCTGATAAATAAAACTTAATGTATATAGACTAAATCGAAAATAGGTCACTAGTTCACGCACTATTCTTTGGTGTACTTCCCCCCGTCCGTTCCCTTTCCATGTTCCCTTCTTTTCCCTTTCCTCTTCCTTTTCTCCCCCTTCCTCCTCATTCCCCATTCACTTTTCCGCTCATCCATCTCTTTTCCGTCCTGTATCCACCATCACTCCTATCCTTCTCTTTGCCTTATCTCTCATTTCCCCTCCCCTTCCAATCCTCTTCCTTTTCTCCTCTCCTCTCTTTTTCCTTCCTTTCTTTCCTTCCTTCGGCACTCCCCTACCCTGGTCTCCCTCTTCATTTTTTATCTTTTCAATCTTCCCAATATCCCTGTTCCTTTCCATCACCTTCCCACGCTCTTTCTCTTTCAGGCCATACCCACAACACAAAAGGAAGGTACTTTTCAATTTCCAAGATTGGATAAAACAGAAAGCCAAAGTATCATATCCACATCCAGTTCGAAGTTAACATAATCAGGACAAATCAAGTACGGTATTCCAGGCAATGTCAGATAATTTTTAAGCTAAGAATGAGTAAAAACATGCTGAAATTTTTTATACTGTCACCATTAACTTTTTCATGATTAGACAACCTAACTGTGTTATTTCAGCTAATGGAAGAGGCTTACGTTTCGGTGATAGTAAGTCATACGAACCTGAGTATGACTCTCTCTCTCTCTCTCTCTCTCTCTCTCTCTCTCTCTTTATATATATATATATATATATATATATATATATATATATATATATATATATATATATATATATATATATATATATATATATATATATATATATATATATATATATATATATATATATATATATATATATATATATATATATATATATATATATATATATATATATATATATTAGGTAAATGTCCCGTTTCCTACGGCGATAGTGCTGCTATTGATGCTGCTGATGATAATGGTGATCATCATGGCTAGGATGCTGCTGCTGCTGATGTCGATAATAATGATGACTGCTTGTAAATGATGATGATAATAGTGTTTACAAGTGATGATGATGATGATGATGTCAAAAAATAACCCCTTCATTAGCTGGGGTCCCACCTGCAGGGACTAAATCGTGTGGAGGTAACAGCAGAAGCATTAAGAAATAATGGTACAACACGTCATCGTTGTGAAGGATCAAGTAAAGCTGGTGAAGAAGAAATAAAACTCTTATTATTCTTTGGCTCATTTACTTCATCTTGCCCTTCGATGCTTTCTCTTTGTTTCCTGACCTACTCATCCCTGTGTCTCTTGGGTCGGAATTAGGGTGATGATGATGATGATGATGGGTAGTCCAGATACTGTGCGAGAAGGGAGAGGATAGGGAAGATATCGGGAGAGAAATCATTGCTGTTCAGTCGAAGAATTCCCTGTGCTCTCTCTCTCTCTCTCTCTCTCTCTCTCCGGTCGCTCTGGTTCACTCTTTCCCACTTTTCTGTCTCTGGTCTCGTTTCGTGTTCAATTTTTCCCAACACTTTGATCTCGCTTTAATTACAGTGACATTTATTTGCTAAAATTTTGCTCTTTTCCCTTCGGAGTGTCTTGTTCTTGTCCGCGTCTCATTTCTCTTTTTTCTTTTTTTCCTCCGTAACCTCTTGTCTTCTCACGCTTTTCTCACTTTCTCATTACTTATCCTCTTTCCCTTTCCCACCTTTCTCATTTTCTCTCTAATTACCGTCATGTCCTCCATTATTTTTCTCACATTGTATTTACTTTTCTTTTGCACCACACTCACTTCTATGTCTTTTGCTTTAGCTTTTTTCTCTCTTTTCTTTTCATATCACTATTTATATTCTTTTAACTTGTTCCATAATTTCTCACTTTCTCATTTCATAGTTCCTTGTTCCGGCTCACATTTTCATACTTTCTCTCATCTTCCTCGCTTTTTCCTGCACGCTCTGAAATTGCTGGAAGTGAGACGAGTTCAGTCACCCCGCGTCTGACAGGGGCGTGACCTGCAAGGACGAGGGAGGGAGGGGGGGAGGTTGTGGACTGAGAAAGAGAAGGAAAGACGGAGGAAAAGGGAAAGGGATGGAAAAAAGGGAGAGGGAAGGAGGGAACGAGAAAGTGAATTCGCACATAGACGAAGTGAAGGTGGGAGGGAAAGGGGGGAAGGATGGAGCAAGGGAAGAGAAGAGTAAGGGAAAAGATATGGGAGTAAAGAGGAGTACAAATGGATTACAAAGGGAAGCAAACTGCAATAGACTTAATGGCCTATCCGATGCTGTTTGTCAATAAGAATTTTATGGTTAATTATTCTGTGTGCTGAAGAGAAGGATAGGAATGGGAAGAAGGAGGGAAGAGGAGGATAGAGGGAGGAAAGAATGGGGAAAGAGAGAAGGAGGGAGGTAAAAAAGGGAGCAAGGGAAGAAAGGAAAGAGGAAGGGAGAGAGGGGAGGAAAGAAGAAAGGGAGGGACGAGGGGGAGATGGTGGCGAAAGAGAGTGGGAGGGAGGAAAGGAAAGAGGGAAGGAGAGATGGAAGGAAAGAAGGAGGGAAGGAGTAAAGGCAGGAAAAAGGGAAGGAAGGAGGAAAGAATTGGTTGAGGCAGGGAGACGGAAGAGGGGAAGACGGGTTAGGAGGGAAGAAGAAGAAAAGTGAGAGGAAAAGAAAAAAGAGGGGACACAACTGAAAAGACAGGAAATGGAATAGGGGAAGAGGGAAGTGAAAGACAGGAGGAAAGTGAGAGAAGAGAAGGCAGACAGAGAGAAGAAAAGAGGAAGGAAACGAGAGAAAAGAGAGAGGGAAGGAAAGGGAAACACCGACGGAAGGCAAGACGGGGAGAAGGACAAAAGGCAAGATAGAAGGGATGATGATGGGGAGTGATAAATGAAAGAAGAGAAAGGGAGTGGAGCGAGGGAGAAGAAAAGATATAGTGAAGGAAAGAGGGAGGAAAGAAAAGTAAGGAGGAAGGCGGGGTATGAAGGATGGAGGAACGAAAGAAAAGAGGGAAGGAGGGAGGGAGGGAGGGAAAGACGAGACGAACGCAAGAGGAAGTGAAAGGAAGCGGAGACAGATGGATGGAGAGGAGGGAGATTGGGTGAAAGAGAGAAGAAAATGTTGTGGAGAAAGCAGGGGGAAGGAATGGAGGAAGGACAGGGAAGAAAAAAAAGAAAGAGCGAAGAGAATATTATTGGAGAAAGGAGAAGAGAGGAGAGGAAAAGAAATAGGAGGAGGGAATGAAAAGAGAGGAAAAAAGATAGAGAAAAGGAGGAAGACACGAGAGAAAAATATTAAGGGAGGAAAGGGGAAGCAGGGGAATATGAAAATAAGAGACGCAGGAAGGGAGGCAAAGGGATAGAAAAAGGAAGAGAAGGGGTGGAGGAATAGGAAGAAGAGAAGGGGGAAGAAAATAGGAAGGAGAGAGGAAAGGGAAGGGGGAAGAGAAATAAGGGAAAAAGAAAGGAAAGAAGGAAAAAGTTAAAAGAAAGGAAGGAAATAGGGAAGAGACGAACGGACGAACGTGAAGAGGGAGACAAAGGCAAGAGGACTGGGAAAAAGAGTGAGAGAAATGGTTTGGAAGATTTGAAAGAGAGCGGAGGGAAAGGGAAGGAAGAGGAATTGTGGGGTGTATGGAAGGGAAAGTAGAGAAAGGAAATTGTTGATGGAAAGAACAGAAAAGAAACTGAAGCTAGAGGGATACTGAGCTTGAAACAGAGTCACGGAAATGAATATTGAGTCAGAGAGAGAGAGAGAGAGGGAAGGAGGACAGCTGCAGAAAGAGAGGAGGACGAGGAAGACGTTAAGGAAATAAAATAATGGAAAAGGTATAGACGGGAAGAAAAGAGCATAGACAAATGGCAGACCGACAGACAGGAGGAACTGCAATGAGAGGAGGAAGCCAGAAAGCAGGTGATGTAAATAAAAAAGAACAATGGTAAGGAAAGGTGAAACAGAAATGGTAAAGAAGGGTATGAGGAGAGATGATATGGCGTAAAGACAGAAAAAAAAAAGGGAGTAACAACATAGAAGCAGGTGACCTAGGAGGGAATGGGAGGTTGAGAAGGAAAAGAAGACTAAGCTGAGAGATAAATAAAAAAAGAAAATTAAAATGAGGTAGTAAACAGAGGGACCAGAGGAGGATGTAAGAGGGGGAGAAGTGTAAAGGAGTGATGGAAATTTAAGAGGATAACCGGGAAGAATAGATGAAACTAGCATTAAAGATGATAAATGGTTAGGAAATCAATCTCTTCACTACAGGAACTGTTTCTGTTATGTAAAAAAAAAAATAAAGGAGACGTCATTGTGCTGAAGGTTAGTGATTACCTAAGAGATAATGAAAGTAAAAGAGGAAGAGATGGCAGGCAAGAAGAAGAATAGGATGAGATGGAAAAGGAAAGAGAGGTGCTAAAGAAAATGTGTCAATGGGAGGAAAAAGGGGGCGAGGAAAAATGAGATGACGCCAAAGGAAATGAAAGAATGGGAATTAAATGTGAGGATGAAGAGTTATCGAGAGAGAATGAAAAGGACGAGGAGGGAGAGAAAACAGTGGAGGGAAGGAAATTATGAGTAAGAGGGGGGAATAAGAGCGGCAAAGAAATGTAAGTATGATAAGTAATGAAAGAAAAGAATGGAGGTGTAAGAGAATGGGGAGATATCGAGGGAGACAAAGAAGAGGACGAGAGAAAAAAGTGAGAATGGAGATAGAGAAGAAGGAGGAGGAGGAGGAGGAGGGGGAGGAGGAGAAGGAAGAGGGGAAAAGAAATGAGAAACCACAAGGGGGTCGACAAGATGCTCATCAACCACTTAATTTCTTCACAACTTCCTCAATTTCATCTTCTGCCTTCCGTCTCACGTTTCCTCCTCTCTCTCCTCCACCTTTAAAATTTCTTTTCATCTTTCTCTACCCTTGTTTTTTCCTCATTTTTTCCATAATTCAGATGCCTGTTTTTTTCTTTTTCATTTTCTTTACTTCCCCTACCCTATATTTCTGTTTCTTTTCCCTGCCATTCTTCCATTCTTTCTTTTTGCCCTCTTGTTCTCCTCTTGACCATGTGTCTTCCTTTTTCCCCCTGCCCTTTTTTCTCCTTTCCCTCTGATTCCTTTCGCACTCCTTCCATCCCATATTCTTCTTTAATTTCCTCCTGTTCTCCTCTGCAGCATCTTCCATCCCTCTCTTCTTCCCTGCTTTCTCTGTTTCTTTTATGTCTTTCTCCATTAGTTCTCTTCCTACATTTTCTTCTTCCTTTTTCATTTCCCCAGGTTCCCCTCATCATCTTGCTTCCTTATTTTTTTTTTATTCCCTCTTCAATTTCCTTGCTGTCTGTGTATCTGTCAGCCTGTGTTTTTCTTCTCTCTCTCTCTCTCTCTCTCTCTCTCTCTCTCTCTCTCTCTCTCTCTCTCTCTCTCTCCTTCTTCTTCTTCTTCTTCTTTCTTCTGCCCACCTGCCCCACCAATTACTTGCCTTCATCTCCTTCCTCATTCGTATCGTCTACAGTTTCTGCTCCCCCTCTTTATCCTCTCCATTTTCCAGTAATTGCTTCATTCTCCTTCCTCGTCTTTACTCTCCTTCCTCTCCATTCCTTTTTCTCCCTCACTCCTTCCCTACTCTTCATCTCTCTCTCCCTTCTTTACATCCATAACTCCCTTTCCCTTCACCCTTCGCCTTCCCTCCCCTTCTCCCTCTCCCTCTTATTCTCTCTCGCAACATTTCCCCTCCCCTCCCTCTTCCCCTCTCCTTTCCATCTTCACTTTTATCCCTCCCTTTCCTCCCTCTCCATCCCTTCTCCATTCTTCCTCTCTCCCGCGCATCGTTCTCCCTCCCCTCTCTCTCTTCAACTCCGTTCCTCTCCCTCTCTCCACTACATCACTCAGTGTCAGAGGCTAGCGGTGATTTTAATTCAATTCTCCTTACCCATCTCCTCGCCAGGTAAGCGTGCCGTGAGAGGGGAGCCTGTTTACCTTCAGACATGGGCCTCTATGCTCATCATCTTTACTGGCTTCCTGGTGTCTCTTCCCCACCAGTTTATTTCCACATACGCCACGTCCTTGCAATCCCTTTACCTATTTTTTTTATTTTATACCTGCAATCTTCTGACGATTTTCTTTAGCTTGGGATAGGCTCTTGTTTTGAAGGGATTACCGAAGGCAATACCTAACCTCCCCACTTCGAGCAGTGTATCCCGAGGCGAATAAAAGCGTCTTGAGGTAAGTGGACGTAAAACAAAAGATATGCTCATGGCGAAAGGGTGAATATTCTCTTGTAAGCTATATATATATATATTCTATATTGATGTTTAGGAGAGAAATAGATAGTGTAAAAGAGAATAATGTGCGTTAATATTTGAGGTAAAAGACTAAGTAAGAGGTTATAAGAAGCCGCGTAAGCTGAGAAGAATACGAGCTTGGATCATACTTGTTGAATTATTTACCTATATACTCGTAGTTTGTTTATTAATTTATGGTTCCCTTTACATTTCCACGATTTTATCTTCCTATATATACACTTTACTCTTCATCGTTCCTAATTCTTTTGAGTGTTAGCTGTACCTTTAATGATGATGATGTTGATGGTGATGATAATTGTGGTGATCCGTTTCCTACATCTTCAGGCCTCATGTGACCCTGGTAGTTGCGCCGCTAGTTTTTATTTCGGTTAATCAAGCAATCAATCTATCCTCCTCCTCCTCCTCCTCTTCCTCCTCCTCCCTCTCCTCTTCCTCCTCCTTATCATCATCATCATCATCATCATCATCTTATTATCATTAGTATTATTATTCTTGTGTACGCTCTTACACCAGTGTTTGAACGTATATTGTTAAAAAAAAAATCACAGTATATTACAGGTATTTGGCTGTCTGTTGTGTTGGGCTAATTTCGAGAGCATTCTAAAAATACTGTACTTTATTTCCAAATCACGCTCATGGGAAAGCACAATCTTACCTGCTTCCGCATCATTTTCTTAGTTCTCTTGTATATTTTCTTTCAGTTCTTATTCTGGGTCAGAGGAAACGAGAGAAGTATGTGGTTTATCGCTACAGTATCGTGTTGTTGTTGTTGTTGTTATAATTATTATTATTATTATTATTGTTATTGTTCTATGCTTCCTCACGACACCATTAGAGTATTGGTTTGCTTGGACCGTGTGTGTGTGGGTGGGTGGGTGGGTGTGTCAGTCGCTGTATCAATAAAATTATTTAAACAGTTCTGCTTATACTTGGCCCAACTTTGCAGAAGTGTTGCGGGTCTTCGTAGAGGTTGACTTTTTTTTTTTTTTTTTTATAAGAACAACAGCCTAGGTCAAAGACGAAGGCCAAATGGCAAGGCCAACTTTAAGTCTACTTTTGATCCAATTTAAATAAACGTGGAGAATAAACTGAGAACATAGCAAAGACGAAATTATTCCCTTCTGTAAACAGTCAAAGGCTAAGGTCATAGACCATGGTCAAGTATCGACCCAGTAACTCAGTTATGATTCTGTTTTAACCAATCTTGCTGTAAGAGCTGAAGATATATGGATGAAGAGAGTCGCTTTCGAGAGCAATGGGAGAAAGGTCAAGGTAACCAGGCAAGGTCATTCCAAACAATTTTGATCCGGCTGAAGGCAAACCAGGTGGAAGGTCTGATTGTGTGGCAAGGATGAAGTAAGTGGATTTTGTGAAGAACGTCAAGGTCGCAGGGTAAAATCAAGTGTTCAGCTCTCAGACCAATGTAGGGCACGGATAATTCGCTGAGTGCTTTTATATTACCATTACTGTTATTACTCTTATAGGTTTTTTGCCTTTAACGCTGCCACGGTTGTTCATCATACCAGTTCCATGTCGTGTGACCCGTTTCTCTGCGCTCATGCATGCCCTTCCCGGGATCACCCACACGCAGGAGGGAAAATTCTACTGTATTATTTTTGGTGCGAATGCTTCTGGCGGAGTTTCTCTGTCTGTCTGTCTGTCTGTCTCTGTCTCTGTCTCTCTGTCTCTGTCTCTGTCTCTGTCTGTCTCTGTCTCTCTCTCTCTCTCTCTCTCTCTCTCTCTCTCATGTTTTCTCGTAGCAGTTTGTGTTTGAATCTGAATAATTTTTCTCTAGAAATCTGTTTAATTTTAGTCTTAGCATTTTACTATTTATAACTTAAAGCTTCGAATCCTTTGGCTTCATCAAAGATCATCGCATACAATCTTTAGCTTGCATTAGCTTTCGAAAATGACTAAATTATTGGCGCTTTCTCGAGTTTCGTCTCATATTGCTGTTAACTTTTCTCATATACAAGAATCAGCCATTAGGACACAGTCATTCTATTTTATAATCCAGACATTATAAGACAAGACTTTTTATTTCAGCCCACGTTTCCCATGGCCCCGTTCGTGTAGAAAATCTGCCTTCAATCCGGATTCACCTCCATCGGCGCAGTATCTCTCAGGCGATCGCTGCCTCTCGTTCTGGCGCGGCACGGACCTAAGACACACCCACACTTTCTGCCTCACTTCACAAAGAAAGAGAGAGAGAGAGAGAGAGAGAGAGGAGGTGAACGGAGAGACGCTGAGGAGCAGGGGGCGATGAGGGAATGAGATGAGTAGTATGGTGGAATGAGGGAGAGATGATTAGGAGGGACGGGTAAGAAATGATGGATGAAACTGCGGAGACAAGGAAGAAGAAAGAGAAAAGATGGGCCGGGAAGAGCAATAGATGGAGGCTGGATTAAGCGGATATGAGAAGAATGGAAAAAAGGGAGAGAAATAGGAAAGAGGATAAACAGAGACGAAGGGAGACGAGAGATGAAGGGGGAAGTGCTGGAGAGGAGATGAAACTTAGTGAAGACAAGTGAGAGATATAGAGAAGGAAACAGGAGTAAGAGCAAGGAAAGACGAAAGTAGAGAGGGACAAAAGAGAGGTGGAGGGAGGAGAAATGGAGAAAGGAGGAACGGTTATCTATAAAGGTAAGACAGATGGAGGAGGAGTGATGGAAAAAATGAAGAACGGAAGAAAATAGGAGAAAGGTAAGCGATGGAGGTGAGTAAGACGAAGAGAAGGAGCGGATTGAGAGAGATGGAAGCGTTACTGATGGAGAAAAGGGAGGAGATAGAGGGAGTGATGAAAGATAGGGGGAGGGAGAACAAGAGGTGAAAGGAAAACAGAAAGGGGGAACGACAAGTGGTGAAAGGAAGTAATGGGAAAGAGGAAAAAGTAAAGAGAAAAAAAGAGTGAAGGAAGAGTGATGGAAGGAATGAAATGGAAGTAAGAGAAAGGAAAGGAATTGATTGTGGGAAATATAGAAGAGGGTGAACAGAAGGAGGGAGAAAAGTGGGGGTACGAAGATGAGAGTAACAACTGGATGATAGCAAGGTAGAATAGAATGTAGGACATTAAAAGGAAGGAGGAGGAGAGACAGGAAAGAGAATGGATTAGAACAAGACAAGGGACACCACTAATAGCCGCACCAACCCAACACATCCCAAAACGTGCCCTTTGTTTGTAGATACTCCTGTCGCTCAAACCCCAGACACATTCCAGACAAACCCCGTACACACACCACATCCATTCTCATAACGTTCTGTGGGTGCAGCTTGCGAGATTTAATTATTCAAAGAGGTACACTAACACATTGAGTAAACTGATAGGGGCTCACACTGATTTGAGCGCCCCAGTGGGTACGGCAAAAATAAGAAAGGAGGGAGAACGCGGGCTGGAGGGGAAAAAAGAAAAAAAAAGGAACATGGGAAAAAGGTCAGGAAGAGATAAGGAGAGGGATCAGATGTTAAGATGGCGGAGAAAGGAATTGGAAAAGGAAGGAATGGGAAATACGAGGAAGAAACAAGGCATGATGAGGAAGAAATGGGAAAGGATAAGAGGAAAGAATGGCGAGAAGGAAGGGATGCTAAGAAGCTGGAGGAAAGGAAGAATGATGGGGAAGAAGAATAAGGAGAAACGAGCAGGGCGAAGAAACTCTAAGAATGGCTGAGGGAATGACCCTGGGGGTGAAATAGGACGGGGGAGGGAGAGAGGGGAGGGAGAGGAAAGAGAGAATGGCTGGGAGAAATGACTGGCAGGAAAAGAAGGGGAGACAGAGAAAAATTATAGAAAAGAAGGGTAGAAGGAGAACATGGAAGGGGAAATGGCGCGCTACGAAAAGGAGTATTGAAGGAGGAGAAAGAAATGAGGATTAGTAGGTAGATGTAATTGAAAGTAATAGACAAAATGAGGATAAAATACACAGGAAACGCAAGAAAGTTAAAATTATGTGAGGGAAAAGGCTGGAGGAATGACGAAGATGTGAAGCAAGGATGTGCGATAAGGATGATGAGGAAAGGAGAGGAGAATAATGAGAATGAGGAAAAAGGCATAACAGGAGAGAGAGAGAGAGAGAGAGAGAGAGAGAGAGAGAGAGAGAAAGAGAGTATGGGTGAGTAAATGAAACGGAGGGCATGAACATAAGCAAGCACATGGGATAAAAAGAAAGGGAAAAAGATCAGAAGTTACTAAGAGCAGTAAGAGGTTAAAGTGAGATAGAAAAGATGAAGGAAAGGCTAAAATAAAAATATACAAAAGAAAGAAATTATAGTGCGGACGAGGAAAAGTAAAGCAGAAGAAAGTAAAGCATAAAATAAATCTGACGAAATAAGGAACGTAGGAGAATAAGCCTTTGTTCTCGTCGGCTTGTGAGGCTTTGCTTAGCACTTCATTATTATTATTATTATTATTATTATGATTATTATTATCATTATTATTTTTTTTGGGGGGGGACACTGCTTACCTAATCTTTATATCAACACAGCTTGCATAAATAGGATGAAGGAAATTGTCAGCGTACCATATGCAGAGATAAACTGATGAAGAGATGCTGGGAAGCCTGTTTAACTGGTGAGAATACAACCTTACGAGAACATGAGGAAAAAAGGAAAGATTAGGATTTGACGAGAGAGAGAGAGAGAGAGAGAGAGAGAGAGAGAGAGAGAGAGAGAGAGAGAGAGAGAGAGAGAAATTCCAATGAGACGTGAATGACAGTACAAATTGATAATAAAAATGATTGTGATAATAATAATAATAATATTAATAATTATTATTATAATAAAAATAATAATAATAATAATGGTAATTGTTGCTGTTGCTTCTGTTCTTGTTGCTGTTGTCATTGTTTTTGCAGTTTGCTGTTATTATTATTATTATTATTATTATTATTATTTAATTTTATTTTTTATTCTTATTTTTATTATTATTATTATTATTATTATTATTATTATTATTATTGTTATCATCATCATCATCATCATCATCATCATCATCATCATCATCATCATCATCATCATCATCATCATCATCATCATCATCATCATCATCATCATCACCATCATCATCATCATACGGATTCAGAGCGGTAAGGCAATATTGTTACCAGTATCATTTAATGGAGATCAAGAGAGAGCAAAAGGAAAATATAAGAACATATACAGTACATTGATAATAAATGAAGGCTAAAGAGAAAAGTTAGAAGAAAAAGAGAGGAGACAGGAGAAAGGAGAGTAAAGAAGAAAAATGAAGTGGAGGAAAATTGTGGTACGGTATATTGAAAGAAAATGAATAATTTAAGAAGATTAGCGGGTACAATAGAGACGAGACGATGGGAAAAGTCAAAGGAATATACGAGCAGTGAAAGAGCGAATATTGTACAACTATAAAGAGAGAGAGAAAAGACTGCAGAAATGTAAGAGAGGAACGAAGAAGCATAAAAATACAGGTAATAACAAGGAAGTAGGAGGAGATGAGATTGGACGAGAGCAAAAAAGTGACGATGGAAGCATGTGGTGAGAGAGAGAGAGAGAGAGAGAGAGAGAGAGAGGAGGAGGAGGAGGAGGAGGAGGAGGAGGAGGAGGAGGTCAGAGGTGAAAGGAAGTGAGGTTGTGCAAAGTGGAAGACTTGGAAGGAAAAGATGAGCGACATTCGAGGTGACGAGATAGAAGCAAAACAAAAGCTGGATGAATATTAAAGAGACGAAAGGAAACGGAGATAATAAAAAGAAAAGAAAATCAGTAGGCAATAGAAACCGAATATATGATAGAGGAATTGAAATACTTGGGGGATGAGATACATGAAAAAAGAAAAGTACCGACCATTAGCAAAGTAGATGGTAGAATTCCTCTGTATTATTGTTCTAAAGGACGATAAACTGATACAGCAGTAATGACCTTGACAATCAGAGAGAGAGAGAGAGAGAGAGAGAGAGAGAGAGAAGGAGGGGAGAGGGAAGAAACTGGAAGAGAGAGAGAGAGAGAGAGAAGGAGGGGAGAGGGAAGAAACTGGAAGAGAGAGAGAGGTTGACAAAAGAAAGAAACAGAGATGGGAAAAATAGCAGGGTAACGCAGGAGGACGCAACGTAAGCATGTGCACAGAGTAAATAAAACACCAAGCAAGGCAGGAAGGCAGGGATTAGAAGAAATGAAGGAGAGAGGGTAGACAGGAGGAAAGGAAGGAGGATATTTTGGATGGACGAGAAGAGGCACAGCAATCAAGAACAGCAAGTGAGAAAGGAAAATTCGACAGGACAGGAGGGCGAGAGGACAAAAGAAAAGAGAAGAAAAGGAAGGGGGAAGGGGGCAATAAGGAAGCATAGAGGGGTAAGTATGTTAAGAGGAAAGGATCAGAAGTCGAAAAAAAAACATTACAAAGAAGCAAGGCAGGGGGTTAAAAAAGAGAGGAGAATAGGAGAAAAATGAGAGGGAGAATGCACTAGATGATAGAAGAGAAAAAAAAAAACACTAGAAAAAGCGCCACTGTAACAATAAGGGGAATAAAAGATGAGAGAAAGGTAGAAGTGTCAGACAGAATGACAAATAGGAATAAAATGTTTAAACAGAGTATCGAGAAAGGAAGGACGGGAGGGTATAGGCAAAGAGTAAATATGAAAAGAAAGAAAAGGAAAGGAAAGAAGTAATAAGAAGGAAGGATGAGAAGAGAGGAGAGGAGAATTAAGGAGAAAAGGAAAAAGAAATGAGAAAAGGAAGAGAAGGAAGAGAAAGAAAGGAAGAATGAGATAGGGAAAGGGAGGTATGAGGACACATAAAAAAAAAAAAGATTGAATAGTAGGAGAAACAGAGAGACGAACTGGAGCATCAGGTCAAGGAAGGAAGAGAAAAATAAAGGATGAGAGAATAGAAGGAAGGAGAAAGAAAGACGAAGAAAGAAAAGAGGGTAGATAGAAAAAGGAAAGACAAATAGGTAAACGATGAAATGGAAGAGAAGATGAATAAGAGATAGGAAACATCCTATTAAGGAAGCAGATAAGATGAAAAATGAGAAACAAGAGAGGTGAGATGGAAAAAAAGAACACAAATCTGTACAATAGGCAGGAGGAAAAGAGAAGTAGGAGCAGAAAAAGAGAACATTAAAAGGAAACAGGATGCGAGAAGGAAGGAAGGAAGGAAGGGCAGAGGTGAATCGGATCAGGTTAGGTACAGGCAAGGCGGGTGAGGCAGAGAAGGGCCAACATTACACAGAGACCGAGCAGGAGAGTATAAAGCAAGGCGGGAGAGAGACAGAGCAGGAGCAGGTGAGGCAAAACGGGGACAGAAACAGGTGTGGATCATGCACGAGAGAAGGTACGCAAGGCAAGGTGAGACAGAGTTAGGAAGCCAAGAGGTGAGGCAGAGTAGGCACAGATGAAGCAGAGCTAGACAGGCAAAGGAAAATTGGGGAGGTACAAGGAAGCAAGGCAAAGATGAGACAAGGCGTGGCAGAGAAATGTTGGGATAGATGAATTTTGAGTGGATGAGGCAGGAGAGGAGGGAAGAGGCAGAAGTGAAGGAAAGAGAGGCAGAGCAAGGTAGGAAGAGGTGAATTAGGCAGGGATGAGAGGGAGAGAAGGCAGGAAGGGCAGAGGTGAGGCAGGGCGAGGCAGGTTCCCACGATGCGAGGCAGAGTGGAAAGTCTCTCCCCCTCATGACCACCCCTGTGTTGGGTCATCACGCTCCACTGACCCCCCCCCCCTCTCTCTCTCTCTGTCTCTCTCTCTCTCTCTCGTTCACTCCATTCAGCGACTCATTAACACCCACAGTAGCTCACTTTCCCCCTCACTTCTCGTGCTCATTGACTTTCCACCTTGCTCCCTCACCTTCCTCTCATCAGTAACCACTTCCCTTTCAGATCTGTAATTGCTCTCTTCCTTGTACTCTTTATCCCTTTCCTACGTTTATTTTAGCCTTTCTGTCTTCCCATTTAAGCACTCCTTCACTCCGTCCCTTTCACTTATTCCTTCCCGTCCTTCTTCAGTTCACTTTTTTTTATTCTTATTCCTTTCCTAATCACCTTTCAGTCATTCACTTCTTTTTTTTTCCTCACTTATTTCTTAATCTTCTTTCACTCGTTCATGTCCTCATCCTCTTTTAATCCTTTCCTCTCTCACTCCCTCAATCGCTCCCTTCTTTTTCCCGCAGTCACACCCTCTCTTTATCTCAAGCTTTCCTTCCATCTGTCCATCACAACTTCCTTCTTCGCTCTTCCAGTCGCTCCTGTTTTCCTCCGTCCTTTGATTATCTTCCTATTCTCACCCTCTCACTACTGTCCTTCCCCTCCTTCCTTTCTCTTCTTTTCCCTCCCCTCTTTTCCTTTTCTTCTCATTACTAACCTCCATTCCATCCCTTCTCTTTTATTTCATTTCCCTTCTCTAGCTTCCTTTTCTCTCCTTTCCCTTCTTTTTCCCTTCCTTTCCTTTCCCTTCCTTTTCCTTCCCTTCTCTAGCTTCCTTTTCTCTCCTTTCCCTTCTTTTTCCCTTCCTTTCCTTTCCCTTCCTTTTGCTTCCCTTTCCATATCTTCCTTTTTCTTCTCTCCCCTTCCATTTCCCTTCCCTTCAACTCCCCTCCATCTCCGTTCTTTCCTCTCGCTTCCTTTCCTTTCTCTTCTTACTTCCTTTCCCGTCCCTTTCCCTTTCCTTCCCTATCTTTCCTTTCCCGTTCCTTGTGTTCCATTCACTACTAGCCAATTTCCATGTCTTCCTCTTCACAATCAACTTCCTCCCTCCTTCCACTCCTTCCTTCCCTCTCCCCTCCCTCTTCTTTCCTCTCTCTCAGTGCCACCCTCCCTCCTTCCTTTTCTCTCCCTGCCATCTCATTACTAACCACCTTCTCTTCCCTTCCTCTCACTGCTAATCTTTCTTTACTTATCTCTTCTTCCTTCTCCGTATTGATCATCCTCACTATTTACCTTCCCATCTTCAACGTTGTTTTCCTCTCTCTGTCTCTGTCTGTCTGTCTGTCTGTCTGTCTGTCTCTCTCTCTCTCTCTCTCTCTCTCTCTCTCTCTCTACTCCTTCCCCTCACTCCTTCTCAGTACTGATCGCCTTCCTTTCCTCCCTCCTTTTCTTCTCTTCATCCTTTCCCCACCCCACCCCGTCTCTTCTCTCCCTTTCACTGGTGACCGCCTTCCTTCGTTCCCTCCCTCTCTCCTCCCCTCCCACCATCCTTCCCCTCCTTCCCTTCCCTCCCTCTCACTACTGACCTCCTTCCTCCCCCTCCCCCGTTCTTATTGTCGCAGGGGCGTGGCTGGAAGGGAAGGGAGAAAGTAAAATATCAAGTCAGGAGAAATGAGAATATACGAGCAGGAACGGAAAAGGGAAAATAATTATAGATGATAAAGTATGGAAGGGAAATTATAGAAGAAATAGAACTGAAAATTTGTAAGGACAAGAAATTATAGAAAAGGGGAGTAAGAGAAAATGGGGAAAATACTAGTGGAATATGCGGAAAAGTGTAAAAAGAAGAGAATACATAGAAATGAACAAAGAGAAAAGAAAATATGTAAGACGTTATAGAAAAAAGAAAATATGGCAAGGATAAAGAGGAGAGGTAGTGCGGAAAATGAAATACATAGGAAACTTTAGTGACATATAAACGCAAAAGAATACTGACGGTGGAAAAATGTAATATTACACGTTTATCCGGAAGTCATAACCCGGTGTCACACGAAGACATTTTGGAGCAAAATTTTCCCGGTTAAGGAATATCCTCCACACATGGTGGCAGGAGTCATCTTTGCTTTACTGCATTCCAGCAGAGAAGAAAACAAATGAACGTCATCATAGAAGTGGATAGGAGACGGACGATAAACACGCCATTCTCTTTACAAGAACAACGGTTATTTCAAGCTGAGGGCTACAGTTTTTCTTGTCACGTTTTTATCAGCAAAACGACATATCTTCCGAGCTATGCACCGCTTTGGTCTTAGACAATCATGGAGCATCTGATCTGGCTTCTCCCCAACAAAACGATTTCTCTTGACACTTTTTTCCCCATCAAATATTTAAATAAGTTTGGATACTATCTTTTTAGGTAAACTCCCCACTGAAAATAAAGTAACTGGATATCATACAGACAAATATTAATATGCGACTGATACAGTACGTACCAGAATAACTGAATGTACCTTAATACAGTATTATGAGAGTTCCCATTGCTTTGCTTTGATCATGGCACATGGATTCTTGGTATCATTATCTAACGCCTCTTTCCATGAAGAAAGGCAGTCAACATCACATTTGTGACTCATTATAAATATCATACCATACTTTATTTTCCCAAGAAACCAAATTATAAGTATAATGATGAGGAAAAGTAATATATATTTGCTTCTTTTAAGGGGGAGGTGGTTAACTATGGGAACAAAGCAAGACTTGACGGAGAATTAAAAATTAATTTCCATCCTTTATCCATATTTTTATACAAAAATTTTCCTTAGTTTAAGCATACAAATGTTCAGTGATAGCAAATTAATACAAACCAGTCATTAATACTCTTTGTATAGTTACAATAAATATAACATTACGGCACCTTCCCCAGAATACTGCCAGGATTCCAGCAAGAAAAATGTGAGCACGGTCGTTTTGAGAAACTGTCGAAGAATTTATCCTAAATCATGGGAAATTGTCAGGCAAAAACTTGTTCCAAATTATCTTTCTTTGACTATGACTAGAGTCGGGGGACTGTGTAATGGAAAATTACTGAACTCTTACGTAAGCGATGTCCTCGATGGTGAATAAAATAGTCTGAAGGTAGGTGGATTGGAATAAGAAAAGCAGTACTATGCAAAATAAAGGTAGTTCTAACCCAGTCTTTTTAGAGGTTTTTTAAGCTGACCAAAATCAAACAACATTGTTCTGAATGTGTTAACTATCTATATTGTTCCACCTCTTCAGTCTGCAAAGTAAAGCCTTGGAGATATTCAAATTCAGTGATCTTATGAATAGCCTTCATAATATTCTCACAGCGATAAGCATACTTAGTTACTTTAATCTCACTAGTAATATTCCTGACGAATTCAGTCACCAGGAAAGTAAAAAAAACAATTCTATGTCTCTCTATAGCCAAAATCTTTAATCTTTGAACTAGTGGCCACGAACAAAGCGCCTCTATGTCTTCCTGTCTCTTGTCCATCCCAGACCACTGCCATTCATTAGCCTACGTCTTCACTCCCTCCGTCCACCTCATCCATCGTTTTCCCCTTCCCCCTTTCTCTCGCTTGCCTCACATACATTCTCGTAGTCAGAATCTCATCATCCATTCTCTCCACATGGTCCACCCATTTTATGATACTCCCCCTGACAGTTTCCAGCACATCTACATCAGCTTCACAAAGACCCTTCACGTAACCCCATAAGCTTTTCTCAGGTAACTCATCTCCACATTTCTGACTTCTGATTTTTTGACTTTCAGCACGGAACAAGCTTTACCTCTGCCAGTTCGCTGCGGAATAACAATACTATCATGGAACGACTCCTTTACTTTCACGCTCACCCTCCTGCTGTGCTTCTGTATGTGTGATTGAGGGGTGGGGTTGGAGAGAACTTGCAAATCATTCTTCTGGTGAGAGTTGGTGGACGGATGAGTACGTTGGTGGGCGAATGTTTGACTGGCTGGGTGAGTAAGGTTGACAGGCAGGGTAGGCAGAGTGGATTAATGGCGTGGGTGGATGGGTGATTGGGTAGGGTAGGTGGGGTGAATGGGTGGGTAGCTGCAGTGGATGGATGAGTGGATGGACAAGGTGGGTGGCTTGGGGAGTACTCAGGGCCAAAGGATGGGTGGGATGGGTGGGGTGGATAGAAGGGTGGGCAGTTAGGTGGGGAGGGGAGGGTGGATGAATGAGCAGGGTGAATGGGGTGGGATGAGTAGTTGGTGGGCAGTGAGTGGGTAGACTGATGTGTGTGTGTGTGTGTGTGTGTGTGTGTGTGTGTGTGTGTGTGTGTGTGTGTGTGCTCGCGCACGGTGGGTGGATTGTTACAGTGGATGGAGTGGGTGACTGGGTGGCTTGATGCAGTGGGTATTGCGTCTGCGTTTGGGTGGATCGAGTGGTGGGGTGAGTGGGTGGGCGAATGAGTAAGTGGGTGGTAGGGTGAATGAGCGGGTCGACAGGGAATAGGTGGATGGTTTAGGTGTGTGGACTTTGTGATGGGTGGGTGGATGTGTGGCTTTCCAGAAGATAGGCAAGAGACGGGCTTATGTTGCTAGTATTCTTTAACATGGACCTCAGTGTACCTGCAACTTTTCTCCAACTCTTCTCTTCTTGAACATTATCCTACAGATATTTGTTTTTGCTCAGGACATTGCCTACATGAATAAAGGCACTCACATTCTCATTTCCTGAAACTATAGCCTCACGATACACTCAGTAACTTCATTTCTCTCAAAAACCAGAACTTTACAACAGAATGACAGTTTGCAATGTAACATCAGGTCTATTAAACACCTCTACGAGCGAGGTCTCGTATCCACACCACCACAGCATGTCTAAAAGATGCAAGACCACCACATATAATGCTCAGCCTGCCTAATGTCTATTTTAGCATCTTGATCTGCGACAAAATCGCCCTCTCTCATTTTCACCATTCATACCTCTTTAAACCAGGTCGCCATCTGAAGATCAGCCTTAGTCCAGTGTGTGGATGTCAACTGTTGGCCCTTCCGAATTCAGGGCTACTTGTTTATTTCATCATTTTTTTCTCTCATTCCAGTGATTAGTACCTTATTTAATGTCCTGTGTGTTTTCTCTTTACTCCATTTTTTTTGTGTGTTTTCTTATTTTTCATCTGGCTTTGGCTATGAATTTTTTTCCCGTTTTTTCTCTCTCATGTAGGTTTTCTTTTTGTGTTCCCTACTCTCTTTCAGGCATATTTTCGTTCTCTGTAGGTTCTTGTTTTCCTTGTATGTTCTCTACATTTTTTCATGTCGTTCTATTCCCGTCCCTTCCTTTCTATCCATTCCTTATGAGAACAGAATAATTAGCAAAATAAATGAAGTGATAGTAGCCTGAATAACATGTACCCTTGAATAATTAGATGTGGTTTTGCTGTGAGGGGTACTTGGTGTGGAAAGGATCTCATGATCCAGTGGCGTCACCAGGGAGGGGCTAGGGGGGGCTTAGCCCCCCCAAATCAAGGACTCAGCCCCCCAAAAAATTGCAGCCCCCCAAAATAATAATAATAAAAAATCAACAGCTTACATAGTATGCTTGCAGCTCGGCATTGACCCACCTAGCTTTCCCCCAACTCCCTAAAGCCAATCCACTTTTATTCGTGCATCCATATTGGTTTAATACAATATTATTTATAGCTATATAATGTGATTAGTTATTCACAATTTACGTAAACTTATGACTCAAATCATAATAGTTATAATATATTAGTTTCCCATATACTTTTTCCAAGCTTGGTTTTCTTTGAAATATATTTATTGCACAAAGAGTGCAAGAATGTATTACATTTATCAGATTTATTATATATTTACAATATGTAATATGGTATATATTAATCACGGAGCTTTAAAATTGGATTATGCAGTCTAAAATATCTGATCTATGCAATTTTTCACAAATTCGAATGTTCAGAGTATCGGAACTCGGAATGTTTGTTTACATTGAGAAGTGTCTGTGAACTGTGACTAAATCCTGTGTTGTTTTCGGTTTTATTTGAATGTATTGGTTTCAGTGGCTGTATAGACGTTACTAAGTTCCGGTATATTGCTAGCCACAGATATGAGATCTAGCCTATACTCTATACAGAGTCAGCAGTACTTAGTTGGTTCAGTCGACACTCGACTGTCAAAACTGAATGTCATTTCCCTTTTATAGGCTATTCTACAATAATACATTTGCGGATCTCAGCCAGCAGCCACTCAAGTGATGAAAAAGTCATCTAAAAATCCTCAGGGACAGGGTGACATAAGGAAATTCGCACCCGCACCTCCAAAGATGCCTCAGATGAGTGCCAAGAAAAAGTGGCTGTTATTGGGAATGAGGTGCCAGAAGCAACCCCAGATAACCCCAAAGCTGAACCCATTCAGACATGTGTAAGTAGCCCTATATCAAACTATTTCAATAGTCATTTTATGAAGCTTAGGCCAGGATTTTTTTTTTATTGATTTATTTTTAAATTGGCTAGGCCTAGGCTATTTCTCATTGTTGCAAATATATTGTCCTAAATGTACAGTGTGGTAAAGTAGGCTAAAACTCTCTCTCTCTGCAATGAACTGAAATTTTAGTTTACATTCACTGATAGGTAATACTGTGAAATAAATGAAAAAAAAAAACATCCACATTGCATTATGTCACTGTATGGGAGGATATCAGTTTTTATAGAATACATTTTTTTTTTGTAATTTTGTTTTATCAAAATGGTTTTATAATGTAATTGCTTTATGAATTGGAGTTACTTGTTATAGAATAATATTTTATAATTTTTGTTTTTTTGAGAATGGCTTTGTTTTCCTATCACAGTACCGGTAATGGAAGATAAATCTTGGCAATTATATCTATATATATACATTGAATAAAGAGCTTCTTTGAATTATCAAATTTAATATGGTAAGACTAAGAAACCGTTATGATACCACATACTACTAGCAATTGAAGAAAAACTATTATCTACAAAAAAGCTTTATACAATTACCTTGTACATGTTATATCATAAGGTTTACTGATGCCTGGTATTAGGCCCATCAATATTCATGTGTCCTATAAGTTTCTTATTAACCCGTCACGTCCCGAGGTTTTCCGCACCTCCGACATCCCCCAGTCCTGAGGTATTTTCGAAATTTTTTTTTTTTTTGGCTAAAACCTCCGCTTTTGGTGAGAAACATCGAAAATTCATAGAGAAATTGCTCACCTGAGGTTTAAAATATGCAATCCAGGTAGGAGTTCCTCCTTACCTGACTGGGCTTTCTAACATGCTGGCACCAAAGAAAACGAGTTCTATGGGAGGGTAACTATTTTATCCACTCATAAATGGTATTTATTTATATACTTGGTATGAATTTATATGTAGTAAGAGAGTATATTGGTTTTCAAGCAGTAATATAGGCATTATAAGCATTGTTTCACTCACTAACTAATCACCATTCATGACCTTTTTTTTCCCACATTACCTGATCATCATTTCTGACTCTTTCTTCCTCTAATGCTATGTAAACCTTGTCCTCCACATTGTCATCGATTGGGGAATCACTCTGGCCCTGAATGTCTTTATTGGCCAGGTCACTGGTAACAGGTGAATTGCCGAGACAATGGCGTGAGGGGGGGAGGGGGGAGGTTATGCGGTGTAAGGCATTGTCCCTGCTTGGCATCTTGTAGAGGAATAGAGGAAGGTGTCCCGTGTATAAATACGAAAAATCACGCGCGAAAATTGAAAATTGTGCAAATTAGGGACCTTGCAATTGCACAACGTACCGGTACGTCGCCGGGACTGGCAAATGCAAATCGTTGCAACGTACCCATACGTCGACGGGACGTCTCGGGTTAATAGCGTATGAGACCTTATTTTACTTTTTCTTCATCTATAGGCCTCAAAAATGCCTCTAAAGCTGCTCAATTTCCGAAAAATTTTCCGGGGGGGCTTACAGCGCCCCCCCGTACCCCCCACCTGCATAGGCTCGCTTCGCTCACCCCCCCCCTTCTACATACACCAGGGCAACAGCCCCCCAAAAATCTAACCCCTGGTGACACCACTGACCTCATCCCTCTTATGTGCTCTTACATGTCCTAATTAATGTGTTTGATGGTGATGTAACTCACCTCACTCATCTCACCTCATCCGTTGTTTTGGACATATCACTAAGTAATGGCACTGTACCTCATGACTGGAGACTCTCATATGTAACTCTAGTTTTCACAGAATGGTACACAGTTCCAGCCAATAAATTATCACCAAATTAACATCAGTGATATGTATGTTGCTGGTCATCGTAGTTGAAGATAAAATTGTCAGACATAAGCAGCAAAATAATCTGATGAGAGATTCATAACATGGATTTTTAAAAAATGTTTGTAGCTTAACAGTATTCTTCATAGGCTACAGTTTTTTAATGACAGTGGTGATTTCCATCATAAAACTAAGTCTGTTGATGTGATCTATCTAGACTTGCAGTAAGCATTCAGTGAATTTCCCCACAAAATACTTTTTGAAAATCTTAAAGTCCATGGACTCAGTGACAATGTTTATCAATCTGCCTGTCAACAGCCAGAAGCCCGTAAGAGGTGGCAGTCTGTCTTTGAGTTAGTTGTTTTACGGGCAGGGTCACTAACCCTCCGCCAACCCACTTATTGACACGTAGGGAGTTGGTTGTATGGTTACCACCCAGCCCTGTAAATGGTTTTCTGGATTACAGGAAATCATTAGACTTATTACTCAATGTAAAACCACCTGAAAAGGAAAGAAGAGTAATAAAAAAGAAAAGATACGAGAAATAGAAAGAGAAGGAATCAGATTGAATGAATGTAATAAGTGAAATGACACAAGGTGCATCCTTGTTTCTGATTTATATAAATGATGCTGTGAAGGTTTGTTTTATAATACTCAACCTGCAGATGCCACGAAACTTGTCAACAGGGTATACACTTGCCTAAAGAAAGAGAACTCAGGGAGGTATTAATAAACTGTTCAGTTGGTTTTAGATATTTATATTAAAAGTGAAATAGTTAAGTAGAAAATGAGAGAATATTATGAAGGCTTGAATATCTCCAATCTCACAATCACACATGTATACTTGCTCACACCTACACTTAAAATCACTCATATTCTCTCACACTCAAATTTCCATTTACACTCACAACCACATCCACAACAACATTCACGACCGCATTTCCTCACTCACACACTCATTATCAAACTCACAGTCACTTTCGCAAACTCTGTCAAACTCACAATCCCAACGACACTTACACTGACATCCACACCCACATATACAACCTCACTGTAACTACACCACAACCACACCTACAGCCACACTATAACCACACCCACAGCCACACTATAACCACACCCACAGCCACACTATAACCACACCCACGGATACATCCACACCCACACCCACAGACGTACCTATAGCCACACAGTAACCAAACCCACAACCACAACCACAACTACACTGTTACCTCACCCACAGCCACACCTACCCCTACACTGTAATCCCACCCACAGCCACACCTAAACCGCCACTGTAACCACACCGACAGTCACACCTTTAGCCATGGCGCAACCTCAGCCCCAGCCAAAACATCACCAGTAGACTCAACACTTGCCTGTCAACCCAAGGGACCAACAGTACTGGCTGACCGCACTACGAATCATGTGCATTCAATTACACACACACACACACACACACACACACACACACACACACACACACACACACACACACACACACACACACACACACACACACACACACACACCACACACACACACACACACACACACAACTGGACCTAATCACACAACACAACATACTTACTAGTCCAGTCCAACAGTGAATGATATGCTTACATGCACAGCATACGTTTATTCACAAATCAAAAAATGAATTGCACTGACACAAATAAATTGCATTTACACACACACACACACACACACACACACACACACACACACACACACACACACACACACACACACACACACACACACACACACACACACACACATCGCCTATATCCTTTAGCTTGCTATTTCCATTTATCCGTCTTATTTTCTAGTCTGCTTTCCATCCTCTCTCTCATTTTTGTCCTTATTTGTTCTCTCCTCGATCTGCTTCTCATGTTTTGTTTTTTCTTTCTCACCTTCGGATTATTTCTTATCCACTCTGTCTCTCTGCCATAGTCTCTCTCTCTCTCTCTCTCTCTCTCTCTCGCCGTTGATGTGAGCTTCGGAGGTAGAAGTAATGTATTTGATCAGGATGGTTTTGTGTGTGTGTGTGTGTGTGTGTGTGTGTGTGTGTGTGTGTGTGTGAACAAAATACCTCACGTAGTATTTATCGGATTTAACAAATTTGGTTAAGGGTTGAAATATAGCCCATTAAAAGACCTACCGGTATTGTTTATAAAAACAATAGGTCAATTGTCAAGGTCGCAGGGCCAGGTGAAACTTTGACCTAGCAAAATCGTCTTAATCAGTTTTTATCTAATTCAAGGCAAACTTAGAGCAAGAGGTTGTTAGTAAGGCAAGAATAATGTGATACGGTTTTGAGAAAACTCAAAGGTCATTGTCTCAGGTCAAGATCAAATTTAGACCTGTGTGTGTGACTGTCAGCAAACAGACTCAGAGTTTTGATTCGATTTTTTACCAAACTTGGTGGAAGAACTGAAGGTCAGCCAAGGAGTAATAGATTGTTTTTCAGAACTATAGGTCAAAGGTTGAGGTTACAGGGCAGGAACAGGTTTAACAGTTTTATCGATTTGACCAAACCATGTGGAAGGGTGGAGGATAAGGCAACAACTAAGATTTCCAGTACTGAGAACGATTAGACAAAGGTCAAAGTCACAGGGCGAGGTCAAATTTTGACTCGAGTGTATTTGTGTGTGAAAAAATAACTGACATTTTTCATCTGATGTGGAACATAGTTGGTAGATGAGTTAAGGATCACTCAAGAGGTTGACCTATTTTATTTTTTTTCGACCAATAGCCCACTGTTCTTCAAGGTCACATGACACGGTCATCTTAAGCAGTTAAAACAAGGATAAATAGATTCGGTTTTGAAATAAATCAGTCAATGGAGACGTTAAAATTCAAGGTCACTGAGAAAAGTCATCTCAAACATTTCTGATCTGATTTGAACCAAAGTTAGTGGAAGGGTTAATGGTTAGATAAGAATTAAGTAATTGAATTTAAAGAGTTTTCTGTCTAATGTCAAAATCACAGGGGAAAATCAAATATTAGGTCCATAGACCAGTTGGTGGGCGCGAGCGTTCCACTCTCTTAGTGCCCATTCTTGTTTGTCATTGGTTTTCTCCGTTCCCACACCCTATTTCTGTCACCTCCTACTCATCTCACTCTTCTTCTTCTCCATCCCCCACTGGCATCGACACCCACCTAATCAGCCTCTGTTGGCACCCTCACCCTTGAGATAAAAATGGGTCAGATGCTGTCGCTTCGGGTCAGAGGGGGGGGGGGTTCACTTCCACTAAACTAAGCACCACCACTGCTAGAAGAAACACTGATTACATCCACTACCTTTTAGACAACTTCCCTTGGTCCCTTCACTCTGACCACGTATTTCTCGATATTTTCTTCCTATCTTCAGAGGATTTCATTCTATTAAGGTAAACCTTTTTTGTAAAAGAGATATTTTTAACATTTTCACTTCCCCCAAGCTGAATAAAATTGTTCGGTAGCTGCAAGAATAACTACACTCCGACATTACCGAATTGAAAGAGTTAACACTACCAACTCCTCTACACTCATTAACAGCGTTCCCTTCACTGATGATATTACAGCCATTACCGGACACATTCCAACATTAATATTACTGTACATGGATCCCAGAGCGGCAGGCGTTTAATCTCTGCCTGCTGCCTAGCCTACCTCACTCTTCTTCCCCACCTGATCGACGCAACAATGCACCACCAGTCCTGTCCGTCTGGCTCAGTTATCTCTGCCCATTCCACATTTACTTCCTCCCCCACCCCTAGTTCCACCTACAACGAACAACAAAACACATATGTTCATGTCTCGGATTTTACTGATATTAAAATATTTTAAACACGCCTGGTTACTATTAATAGTTAAAACAAGTTTTATTCTTTACTTTTTCATGAAACCACTTATAATACTTTATAAGTAATTATATTTTCAATTCCGATATAAGGGATATTTTTCTAGGTACCGACTTATGTCCGTGTGGAAGTTTTCATATATGGTTCACCATACAGAGCTTTATGTTTGTGCTATTGTTTTTAATAATATATCTGGATAAAACGCTGGAGTTCATGGGCTATTTAAGTAAGCTTATTTCAATTTGCACTGATACGAAAACCTGAATGGTCCTGAATTCACCTGACTAGGCTTG
The DNA here is from genome assembly GCF_032717465.1 of Coenobita brevimanus. Classification (NCBI taxonomy): domain Eukaryota; kingdom Metazoa; phylum Arthropoda; class Malacostraca; order Decapoda; family Coenobitidae; genus Coenobita; species Coenobita brevimanus. The sequence goes on from NC_137046.1 coordinate 39,285,309, forward strand.
ACATTACTCGACAAGACAGTTTAAAAACTGATCACTGATCGATTAGATCAGGCAGGAAAATAATGGGCTATTTCGAAGGCTGTCACAGTTTGACGCCGCGATATAGGTTAGGTAGCTAATTCAGGAATGGCCTGTTAACGTTATTTACATCACTGATCAGCGCTGCTACTAACACCACAGTACCTTGAACATCACCGAGCCCATTTACTAGTGGAAGCTGCTTCTAACCCCTTCACTACCGGAAGTTTAGCAAAAAGTAAAGCAAAATCGTCAGAAAGTAGAAAAAATAAAACAGAAAAGGAGGTATCGTCCGCAGATATTCTATCTGGTTGATAGTGATGTCTTTTTACATCTCATTCTTCCAGTTTTTGAAATGGTAGTGAGCTTATGAGAATGAGTTATAAGTGGAAGGAACTTCTCCACGAAAACACACACACACACACACACACACACACACACACACACACACACACACACACACACACACACACACACACACACACACACACACACACACACACACACACACAAACTTAAAGTACGTAATATCAAGTGATTATATTGAGAAAAATGTAGAACAGTCTTGCATCACTTAAAGTCTGAGTATAGAATCTTTCAGTGTTAATAATGGAACCATTATCCCGTTGGTGGACTGGACCATTATCTTCTCCTCAAAGTTATGTGTTGAGAACATTATCCCCTTGAATCTGATGGCATATTTTATTAGTTATGTCTAGCTGACTCCGACGATTTTGCTAACTTTGGGGGATCTTCACTAAGATGCATAATATTAGTTGAAGGTTTTTAAGACCAGGATAGGGATTACGTCAACAAAAGTGAAGCAGGGCAGGAAGACATACTGATGACACGTGCCTTAGTAACGCTTGTACTGAACCTTTCCAGAGCACCTTGAACCTTCCCACACCCGCCCCCACCCCCACCCCAACACTTATCTACCCCTCAGCAGGTTCAGGGCAGGTATTTATAAAGGATCTGAGCCGTCTCTTATGATGAACTAGTTTTCATAGCCATTACCATTAGCAACTATCATGCATCGATTTATTCTATAGCGTTTTCATGTTATTATTCATCCTAGTTTTCTTGTGAAGTCCTGCTGATTAGGACGAAAAAAAACTTTACCATATAACCGGAAACTCTTACACACAACTTAAGATAAAAAATGCATATGAACCTGGCCCCACATCTCGGCCCCGTCTGACCGGCTCTAATCTCTTCCCCGGTGGTGGCTTCTATATTAAGATAGAACCACGATATATGGTACATTTTATTCTCACGTCACCCGACATCAGGGGTCTCAATGGCCGCTGCTTGCTCGCCCGTCATATGGTGGAGCTGCCGAGGTGGGTGACCTGGGGTAGTGCGGGTGGGTCATGTTGAGATACAGCAGGTTTGGGTAGGATTTGGTCATGCGGTGTAGGGTAGATTTTGGTAGGGATGAACGAAATAGGATGATGTAAGATTTGGTAGATTTGGGTAGGAAAAGGGTGAGGGTAGGGTAGGTTATGCTGAAAGTAGGGGGAAGGGGGGGAGTAAGACTGGATGGGGTTGGCTTTGATAGTGTTATTGGAGTCGTATGAGGTGAAATGAGGCAGGTCTTTCGACCTTGGTTTGGGCAGTGTTTGATTAGGTGAGTTAGGGTAAGTTTTGGTAGAAATGATGGAGAGGGATAGGTTAGGTTTTGGTAGGACTGGATGAGGTGGGGTAGGGTAGGTTTTGGTAGAGCTGGATTAGATGGGGTAGGGTTGGGCTTGGTAGATCAGTAGAGTCTAAAGGAAATTCAAATCCTTAGTCTGTTCTCTGTCCCCATTCGTCCACCTCCTATCTCAAAATCTTTCACCGCCCAACGTGGGGCTCGAACCCACGACCCCGAGATTAAGAGTCTCGTGCTCTACCGACTGAGCTAGCCGGGCTTGGTTGCTCAAGTTCAGCACAGTAAGTAATGTTAGAGTTTGCTAGGCTTGAGAGAGATGGGATAAGGTAGATTTTGTTACAGGTGGATGAGGTGGAATAAAGTACATTTTGGTTGTGTTGGATGGCGAAGGATAGGGTAGATTTTGGTGGGGTTGGATGAGGTAAGATAGGGTAGATTTTAGTGGGGTTGGGTGATGTGTGATAGGGTAGATTTTGGTAGGGTAAGGAGCTGGAGTTGAGTGGGCTATGCTGAAGTTAGGAAGGCTGTGGTTGGAGATGGATAGACAAAGTTCTGATAATGCGAACTTAGATAGGCTGTGGTAGGGTTGGATGGGATAAGGTAGGGTAAGTTTTGTCTAGGTGAAGGAAGGACTAATGAAGAGTTAGCACCACATGACTATATGGCATTGTTGGAGTAGAGGGAAGTAAAGGCCGGAAGAGAGGTAGGTCCTATATAGAAGAGGAAGACAGTAAGGAAAGAAAGACTGGAGACTAAATGGCTCCTTTAGTCGCCTCTTACGACAAGCAGGGATACTGAAGATAGTCACAAAATTAGAATCACACCAACAGTAACACCTACAGCCAAGTTGCAACCACACCCACACCGACACCCACACTAACCACACTCACACTAATCACACCCACATTATCACACCCACACCTACCACACCCACACTAACCACACCCACACCTACCAAACCCACACTACCCACACCCACACTACCCGCACCCACACTAACCACACTCACACTGAAACCACATCCACAGCCACATCCACAGGCACACAGATAGCCACACCAACACCCACACTGTAACCACATCCACAGTCACACCTGTATCCACACTTTAACCACACCCACAGCCACACCTATACCCACATTATATCTACTTCCACAGCCACACTCTAGCCACATGTACAGTCACATTGTAACCACTACCACAGTCACACCGACACCCTAAATTTTACCACACCCACAGCCACACCTACACCCACATTATATCCACCTCCAGAGCCACACTCCAGCCACACCTACACCCTCACTTTTACCACACCAACACCCGCACTTTTACCACACCTACAGCCACACCTCCACCCACATTAAGTCCACCTCTAGAGCCACACTCTAGCCACACCTACACTCACACTGTAACCACACCCACAGCAACACCTACATCTGCACTTTAACCACACCCACAGCCACACCTACACTCACATTATATCCACCTCCAGAGCCACACTCCAGCCACACCTGCACCCTCACTTTTACCACACCCACAGTCACACCTACACCTTCACTTTTACCACACCAACAGCCACACCTACAATTACGCTATAACTAAACCCACCGTCACACCTATTGACTCACTGCAACCATACCTTCAGCCACACCTACACCCACACTGTAATAATCACACCCACAGGCACACTGTAACCACATCCAGCCACACCTTCATCTGTAACCACACCCATAATCACACCCACAGCCACAACTGCATCAACACTGTAACAGTACCCACAACCACAACCACAACTACACTGTTACCACACCCACAGCCACACCTACCCCTACACTGTAATCCCACCCACAGCCACACCTAAACCGCCACTGTAACCACACCGACAGTCACACCTTTAGCCATGGCGCAACCTCAGCCCCAGCCAAAACATCACCAGTAGACTCAACACCTGCCTGTTTAACAACCCAAGGGACCAACAGTACTGGCTGACCTCACTACGAATCATGTGCATTCAATTACACACACACACACACACACACACACACACACACACACACACACACACACACACACACACACACACACACACACACACACACACACACACACACACACACACACACACACACACACACACACAACTGGACCTAATCACACAACACAACATACTTACTAGTCCAGCCCAACAGTGAATGAGATGCTTACATGCACAACATACGTTCATACACAAATCAAAAAATGAATTGCACTGACACAAATAAATTGCATTTACACACACACACACACACACACACACACACACACACACACACACACACACACACACACACACACACACACACACACACACACACACACACACACACACACACACACACACACACACACACACACACACACACAACTGGACCTAATCACACAACACAACATACTTACTAGTCCAGCCCAACAGTGAATGAGATGCTTACATGCACAACATACGTTCATACACAAATCAAAAAATGAATTGCACTGACACAAATAAATTGCATTTACACACACACACACACACACACACACACACACACACACACACACACACACACACACACACACACACACATCTGCACCTTATCACACAACACAGCTTACATAGGCTACTTATTAGTCCAGCCCAACAGTGAACGATATGCATGCATGCACAAGATGCGTTCATACACAAAGCAAAAATAAATTACACACACACACACACACACACACACACACACACACACACACACACACACACACACACACACACACACACACACACACATCCCTTCTCACCTTCTGCTTGCTCTTTCCATTTACCCGTCTCATTTTCTAGACTGCTTTCCTTCCTCACTCATTCTTGTCCTTACTTGCTCTCTTCTCCATATGCTTCTCATGTTTTATTTTTTCTTTCTCACCTTCGGAATATTTCATATCCACTCTATCTATCTGCCATAATCTCTGTCTCTGTCTGTCTGTCCGTCTGTCTGTCTGTCTGTCTGTCTGTCTGTCTGTCTGTCTCTCTCTCTCTCTCTCTCTCTCTCTCTCTTTTGCCGTTGATGTGAGCTTCGGAGGTAGAAGTAATGTATTTGATCAAGAAGGTTTTGTGTGTGTGTGTGTGTGTGTGTGTGTGTGTGTGTGTGTGTCTGTGTGTGTGTGTGTGTGTGTTAAAATAACTCAAGTAGTATTTATCGGATTTAACAAATTTGGTTGAAGGTTGAAAAATTGCCCATTAGGAAACCTATGGTTTTTAAAAACAATAGGTCAAAGATCAAAGTCACAGGGCCAGGTCAAACCTTGACTTAGCAAAAATAATCAGTTTTTATCTAATTTAAGCCAAACTTAGGGGGAGAGGTTGTTGGTAAGGCAAGAATAATGTGATACGGTTTTGAGAAAATTCAAAGGTCATTGTCTCAGGGCAAGGTCAGAGTAGACCTGTGTGTGTGACTGTTAGCAAAATAGCTCCCTCGATTTTTTACCAAACTTGGTGGAAGAACTGAAGGTCAGCCAAGGAATAATAGATTATTTTTTAGAACTATAGGTCAAAGGTTGAGGCTACAGGGCAGGGGCAGCTTTAACACTTATCGATCTGTCCAAACCATGTGGAAGGATCGAGGTTAAGGCAACAAAGATTTTCAGTAAGGAGAACAATTGGACAAAGGTCAAAGTCACTGGGCAAGATCAAATTTTGACCCGTGTGTATCTGTGTGTGAAAAAATAACTTTGACAGTTTTCATCTGTTGTGGAACATAGTTGGTAGATGAGTTAAGGATCACTCAAGAGGTTGACCTATTATTTTTTTTTTTTTTAGAATAACCCATTGCTCAAGGTCACATGACATAGTCATCTTAAGCAGTTTTTACCTGTAGACTAAACTTCGTTAAAAGGTACATGTTAAAACAAGGATAAATAGATTCGGTTTTGAAAGCAATCAATCAAGGGAGAAGTTAAAATTCAAGGTCACTGAGAAAAGTCGACTCAGACATTTCTGATCTCATTTGAACCAAAGTTAGTGGAAGGGTTAATGGTTAGATAAGAATTAAGTAATTGGATTTTAAGAGTTTTCTGTCTGTCAAAATCACAGGGGAAAATCAAATATTAGGTCCTTAGACCAGTTGATAGGCCCGAGCGTTCTACTCAGTGAGTGCTCATTCTTGTCTGTCATTGGTTTTCTGTCACCTCCTACTCATCTTCTCACTTTTCTTCCCCTTCTCCATCCCCCACTGGCATCGACACCCACCTAATCAGCCTCTGTTGGCACCCTCACCCTCGAGATCAAAGTGGATCAGATGGGATCAACTACAGGTCAGAGAAGGAGGTTCATTTCCACTATACTATCACCAGTAAGCATCACCATTGCTACAAGAAACAAAGTTACCATCATTACATCCACTACCGTTTAGACAACTTCCCGTGGCCCCTTCACTCTGACCATGTTTTTTTTCGTTATTTTCTTCCTATCTTCAGAGGATGTTATTAAGGTAAAACTTTTTATAAAAGAGATCTATTTTTAACATTTTCACTTTTCCCAATCTGAATAAAATTATTCGGTAGCTACAAGAATACATGACATTTCAGGGTTGAAAGAGTAAACACTACCAGCTCCTCTACACTCATTCACACCGTTCTCTTCACTGCTACTACTACAACCATTACATGGCATATTCCAACATTATTATTACTTGGGTCCCAAAGCGGCAAGCGTTTAATCTCTACCCACTGCTTACCCAACCTTACCCTTCTTCCCCACCTGATCGACGCAACAATGCACCACCAGCCCTGTCCATCTCGTCCAGTAATCTCTGCCCACTCCGCATTTACTTCCTCCCCCACCACCAATTCCACCCACAACGAACAACAAATATGTTCATGTCTCAGAATTTACTGATATTACATTATTTCAAATACGCCTGGTTACTATTAATAGTTAAAACAAGTTTTATTCTTTACTTTTTCATAAAACCACTTATAATATTTTATAAGTAATTATATTTTCAATTCCAATATAAGGGATATTTTTCTAGTACCGACTTACGTCCGTGTGGGAGTTCGCCTATACGGTTCACCATGCACAGCTTCATGTTTGTGCTAATTTTCATTTTTTTAAAATATATCTGGATATAACGCTGGAGTTCATGGGCTATTTAAGTAAACTTAATCCAATTTGTACTGATATAACTAAACCTGAATGGTCATGAATTCATCTGACTAGGCTTGAGTTAACTCCACATAAAGCCCATTACAAAAGACAGTTTTAAAACAGACCACTGATCGATTAGATTAGGCGGGAAAATAATGGACTATTTCAAAGGCTTTTACATTTCTACGCCGCGATACGAAAACCTGAATGGTCCTGATTTCACCTGACTAGGCTTGACATTACTCGACAAGACAGTTTAAAAACCGATCACTGATCGATTAGATCAGGCAGGAAAATAATGGGCTATTTCGAAGGCTGTCACAGTTTGACGCCGCGATATGCAGTAGGTTAGGTAGCTAATTCAGGAATGGCCTGTTAACGTTATTTACATCACTGATCACCGCTGCTACTAACACCACAGTACCTTGAACATCACCGAGCCCATTTACTAGCGGAAGCTGCTTCTAACCTCTTCACTACCGGAAGTTTAGCAAAAAGTAAAACAAAATCGTCGGAAGGTAGGAAAAATAAAATAGAAGTGGTATCGTCCGCAGCTATTTTATCTGCTTGATAGTGATGTCTTTTTACATCTCATTCTTCCAGTTGTTAGAAATGGTACTGAGCTTATGAGCATGAGTTATAAGTGGAAGGAACCTCGCCATGAAAAGGCAGACAAACTTAAACTACGTAAAATCACGTGGGTATAGCGAGAAAACTGTAGAACAGGCTTTCATTATGTCTGAGTATAGAATCCTTCAGTGTTAATAATGGAACCATTAACCCGCTCGTGGACTGGACCATTTTGTTTCGCTGAAAGAGTTATGTGTTAAGAGCATTATCCCCCTGAACCTGGTAGCGTATTTCATTAGTTATTTCTTGCTGCCTTTAGACGATTTTGTTAACAATGGAGGAACCTGATGTCCTTCACTAAGTTGCATAAAATTATTTGGAGGTAGCAAAACTAAAATAACGATTACATCAACAAAAGTGAAGCATGGCAGGTAGACATACTGATGACACGTGTCTTAATAACGCTTGTACTGAACCTTTCCACAGCACCTTGAACCATTCCGCCCCCGCCCCCACCCCCACCCCAACACCCATCTACCCCTCAACAGGTTCAGGGCAGGTATTCATAAAGGATCTGAGCCGTCTTTTATAATGACGTAGTTTTCATAGACATTAGCAACTATCATGTATCGATTTATTCTGTAGCGTTTTCATGTTATTATTCATCCTAGTTTTCTTGTGAAGTCTTGCTGATTAGGACAAAAAAAACTTTACCATATAACCGGAAACTCTTACACACAACTCAAGTTAAAAAATGCATATGAACCTGGCCCCACATCTCGGCCCCGTCTGACCGGCTCTAATCTCTTCCCCGGTGGTGGCTCCTATATTAAGATAGAACCACGATATATGGTACAAATTATTCTCACGTCACCCGACATCAGGGGTCTCAATGGCCGCTGCTTGCTCGCCCGTCATATGGTGGAGCTGCCGAGGTGGGCGACCTGGGGTAGTGCGGGTGGGTCATGTTGAGATACAGCAGGTTTGGGTAGGATTTGGTCATGCGGTGTAGGGTAGATTTTGGTAGGGATGAACGAAATGGGATAATGTAGGATTTAGTAGATTTTGGTGGGAAAAGGACGAGGGTAGGGTAGGTTATGCTGAAAGTAGGGGGGCGGGGGGAGTCAGATTGATTAGGGTTGGCTTCGATGATGTTGGTGTTGTGTGAGGTGAAATGAGACAGTTTTGACAGGGTTTGATAAGGTAGGTTAGGGTAAGTTTTAGTAGGAATGATGGAATGGGAGAGATTAGGTTTTAGTAGGACTGGATGAGGTGGAGTAGGGTAGGTTTTGGTAGAGTTGGATTAAGTGCGGTAGGGTAGGGCTTGGTAGATCAGTAGAGTCTAAAGGAAATTCAAACGCTTATTCTGTTCTCTGTCCCCATTCGTCCACCTCCTACCTCAAAATCTTTCACCGCCCAACGTGGGGCTCGAACCCACGACCCCGAGATTAAGAGTCTCGTGCTCTACCGACTGAGCTAGCCGGGCTTGGTTCAGTTAAGCGCGTGAACACAGCACAGTAAGTAATGTTAGAGTTTGGTAGGGTTGGAGGAGGTGGGATAAGGTAGATTTTGATAGAGTTGGATGAGGTAAGATAGGGTAGATTTTGTTAGAGTTGGATGAGGCGGGATAAGGTACATTTTGGTTGTGCTGGATGGCAAGGGATAGGGTAGATTTTGTCAGGGTTGGATGAGGTGGGATTGGGTACGTTTTGGTAAGGTTGGATGAGGTGGGATAAGGTAGTTTATGGTAGGGTTGGATGGGGTGGGATAAGGTAGATTTTGGTAGGGTTGGATGAGGTGGGATAAAGTATTTCATGGCAGGGTTGGATGAGGTGGAACAGGGTAGATTTTGGTAGGGTAAGGAGTTGAAGTTGAGTAGGCTATCCTGGTTAGGAAGGCTGTGGTTGGAAATGGTTCTGATAATGCGAACTTGGATAGGCTGTGGTGGGGTTGGATGGGATAAGGTGGGGTAAGTTTTGTCTGGGTGAAGGAAGGAATAATGAAGAGTTAGCACCATATGACCATATGGCACTGCAGGAGTAGAGGAAAGTAAAGGCCGGAAGAGAGGTAGGCCTGACGGCAGAAGAGAAGTAGACAGTAAGGATAGGAAGACTGGAGACAAAAAGGCCCCCTTTAGTCACCTCTTATGACAGGCAGGGATATTTAACATAGTCCCAAAATAAAAAATAAGAAAGAAAGAAAAAGAAAAAAAAGCCAAAATCTGCAGTTCATGAAAAAGTTTTGTTGGTGTTCCGGTGACGCTAGCGAGGTTGATCACTGTCTGGCTGCAGAGATGGGGTGTGGCGTTGAGTAGGGAGGCTACACTGTGCTTCCAGAGGACGGGCTTCCTCTCCCGGCTACTGGCTAAGGTGGTGGCGTGGGAGGAGATATGCACCCCGCCCTCCTCCTTCCCGCTCGAGCAGTTGAGACATGTGTCCTGCCTCCTAACGATGGACAAAAGACCTGGAGCAGCAAAATTTGCGTTGCATGCTTGTGTTACTACACATCATGACAGTGCTGTGGCACATGTACCTGCTGTACGTCTGGTGGACACACTGGGCCAGCACCCTCCTGACCAGGGGACCACCTCTGATGGGGGGACAACCTCTGACGGGGGGAACCCCTCTGAGGGGGGGAAAGCATCTGACGGTGAGAAGGGGAGCTCCCTTAGCAGCTGGAAGCGTATGTATATCTGAAGGAGGGAACACCTCTGATAAGGTGCAAAGTGTACCTCTGTTGAGAACACCTCTGATGGAAAACAGCACCTCTGGGACACCAACATCACTTAAGGCACTGAAAACTATCCCATCCAACCTCCTCGTGGAACCATGACAGTGATTAGCCTACATTTACCCACTAGTCCCACTCGATGTAAACCCTTCTGATTGACCTCGAACTGGGTCGACCTGGGCTGTGAGGATTCAGTTTCTCTGGATGTTCTTTCTTGAGGAGTTTGGCTTCTTGGGGTTCTTTAGACATAGATAAAGGCATTTTTGAAAATTAAGTACTTTTAGGAGATTTCTGAGGCCTATGAAGGTATGTATTGGAATATTTAGATGACAACTCGTTACAGTGAAAATGACAAAAAATAGAGCAAGAAAATTATTTTGGCTGAAAAAAGAAGCTTTTACTAATAATTCTTGCGGAATAAAAGAACAATAATGCATCTGGTAGTCTCATCATTCTCTCTCTCTCTCTCTCTCTCTCTATACTTCAGACGCAGTGTTTCCACAACCACCGCCTTCCTTGTCCTTGTCAATGCAGGGTTGGGCCCTGTTAATAAAGAACTACTGCCATTGGATCATTTGAGGTTGGCTACTCAGTTTGTGCATGCTAATTTCAGTCTGACCATACTCTTTAAGGGTAGTCACTTAGAATTTCATTATCCCTTGTTGGAGGCAACCCTCAATGACTCCCAAATACTGGTTCACATTCCCTTGATATCTGGTATAACTTATATGGCTTACAGTGTCACTCCCTTCACAGTGCGTGTCACTGATTCATTACTCACTCTTGTCTCTCAGTCGAGCAAGTTTTTTGTGGCAGATGATTATATGTCAGTGTTGCTCATTATCCGGACTGTAATGACCCCCTGTAAATCTAGTTATTTGCACGTTCACGTTTTTCCTGCTTACATGTTTGCTCTATTGCCATAAAGAAGCAACACCTTGTGAACTAGTCATCGTGTGAGATAACTCGGAGTTGATCCTTAAATTCTGCCGGTTTGAATCTGTGAGTCATGAGTGGCCGGTCTACCATGAACACATTGGCAGTAATCAGCTAGTTTACTTCAGGGAAGCCATGAGCATTACATTTTTGTGTTCTGGCTATAGTAACAATGTCATTGTGGAGGGTTACTATGTTGCTCCTGATTCATGCGAAGTTCGTTCATCCGCGATCTCAACCCTTCCTAACAGGCAACATCTTGGTTTTCAGGCATTCTTACCTGGCTCTTTGGTTCCACCGTCTCCGTCCTTCGCCATACCACGTTGAGTACACCGCTTCCCGTCCGATCAGCCAAGTTAAGCAACGTTGGGTCTGGTTAGTACTTGGATGGGTGACCGCCTGGGAACACCAGATGCTGTTGGCATAATGTTCTCCCTACGTGTCAAGTGGGGTTGGTGGAGGATTAGTGCCCCTCCCTGTAAAACAATTAACTCTAAGCCTTGGCCACCCCGTTTGGGTTACATGGCGTCTGGCAATGAATGAAAAATGAATGTCTCCGTCCTTTGACGTTCATCCTGAAAATCTGATTGTGGTGTCTGAGCGTTTGAAGGTGTTGTCCTACTTGAATGATAGTGATGTCATTACGTCCTCTGTCCCATCATTCATACACCGTCATGTGTTGTACCCTACTATTTCTGTCCCTGTCGTGGCATCGTTAATCATTCTATGAGTCTTTTGTTGGTGTCTGAAGCGTCTACTAGAAGATCGCCTTCATGACATACGTGAGGCTTCAGGACTAGAGGTTGTTCCACCAACCCTTGCCCCGCGACAGGTTAGCTAGACTGTAGGAGTATATTATAACCTCACTACTGTAATTTTCCCGGCCTGAGGACAGTCCTATTTTACGTCGCCGAGCAATATACCAATAGTACCCATATTTTTGCTTTTAATTTACTCTTGTATCCCTGTTACTCATATATAAGTGCTATCTAATATCCATCATTAGACACAGAACCACATAGCATCACATAGCTGGCCTTGCATAGCATAGTCATCATAGCAGCAGTGGAACCTTCCACTGCACCGTCAGCTCCTTTCCCACGACCTGCTGTGACCGTTGAATCAGTCGGCAGTTCTAGCCAGGGAGTGAGGGTAGGAACACGTACTTTTCTAGCACTCAGACTTGCTTTGTGTAACCACCGTTGTACGTAAATGTATCATATTGCTTAATAGTGAAATCCTTTATTTGCTATACCAGATTTTCTTTAACCCCCAAACCACTGGATCAGTACACAGTGCTGATACAATACTATTAAACAATTTTGCTATGAGTTGACGAGGGAGAGGGAAATAATAGCCAGTGAAACAGAGTTATTCATCGCTAAAGCCAGCTACCAACAACACTGAGTGGATGCCTACGGATATCGCAGAATTTAATCACTCTCAACTTCAGTGTACCAGGTCTGGGCTGTGGTGCCTGATACACTCTGTAGTCCATTTTTTAGCTTATCAAAGTTGTTTTGGATTGCCTCTCCAATCTGCTGTCGTCTGCAAACTTTGGTACCTTACAAATGAGTCCATTTTTCTAGATCATTGATATAGCAGAATGAATTTAACCAGTCTGAAGCTTCCTCAATTATTACAGTTGTTGTTGCTTGTTGCTTCCTATTTGTTAACCAGTCACCGATCCATATTCATAAGTTATTGGTGGCTCATAAGCTATCACATTGCCTATTAGGTTTAATCAGAGAACTTTATGAAACCCTTTCTGAAAATTTAGATAACGAGAGACAGCAATTATGCATCCCACTTATATATATATATATATATATATATATATATATATATATATATATATATATATATATATATATATATATATATATATATTTATATATAATTAACTGGAAGGAAAATAAGAAGCTGATGGATTTGGACTATGCTGATGATATTGTACTGATTTGCGGAAGTATTTACGAGATGCAGAGGGTGCTTGATTGTCTGGTGGAGGAAGGAGAAAAAGTGGGATTGGTAATAAATTGTGGAAAGACTGAAATTATTAATATGAACGTGGAGAACCAAATCGATTGTGTAATTGGGAAGAATGTAGAAAACTTTAAACATCTGGGAACGATTGTATCATCTAATGGATCATTAAACAATGAAATTGAGGAGAGGATTAGACAGGCTTGGCGAGCTGTTGGAATGTTGAAATCTGTTTGGAATAATAATATGCTTTCGGTACATACTAAAGTGAAAATTTACAAGTCCATGGTTAGACCCATTTTAATTTACGGGCATGAGTCATGGTACAGTACAATTGCAACAGATCAGAAAGTATTAGGATTTGAGAATAAAATACTGAGAAGGATTCTTGGGGTAAAGTGGCAAGACAGAGTTACAAATGAAAGAGTAAGGGATATTACGAGAGTGGAATCAGTTAATGAATATGTGAGACTGTCTCGCTGGAAGTGGCTGGGGCACATATACAGAAAAGAAGGTTGTTTAATACAGGATGTGCCAGAGTGGATTGCCAGAGGAAGAAGAGGTAGAGGTAGGCCGAGGGAAACCTGGTTGAGGACAATGAAAAAAGAAGCAGGAGAGGAGTGTTGGTGGGACCTGAAGGAGATGGCAAGAGACAAATATATATATATATATATATATATATAGCTAGGCTGCTTCCCCCAAGGAAAGGGAGGTAGCCGAGACAGGACGACTCACTCTCCATTTACTCATCCATTCAAACACATTCATTCGCATCTTAGCCCCAAAGGGGAGAACGGACAGATCCTCACCGCATCACACCGCACAAGGGTCAACTGCGCAATGCAATATATATATATATATATATATATATATATATATATATATATCATTCATCATCCAATCCTACGTTGGCCCATGAGGTGCGTAGGAGTTCTGGGCTAGGCAAGTTGGTCTTGATATTTAAGATGAGAGTGACCAACATCACATCCCTGAGTGGCATTACGTGAGCAATAAACCCCAACCATCCCTTGGATATAAACCTTCACCGGCTCAATCCGACTGGAGTGCCGTAATTACCCACTAAACCACCAGACGCCAAAATCTGGTTATATGGTTACCATCCAGCGTAGTAAATGGTTTCCTGGTGTACAGGAAACCATTTGGCTTGTCACTCAGTGTATAGTCACCCACAGGCGTATGGAAGAGGAAAGAATGAAGAAAAGAAAGTACAGGTATATATATATATATATATATATATATATATATATATATATATATATATATTTCAGTCCAGTAGACTTGTGACACATGGTCCATTATTTCAGAACCCGTGTACATTGTCAAATACTATGCTTGTCAACGAATAAAATAATTATAAGTCTATTAATTGTTACGGAACAGAGAAAGATAATGTACACTTTAAGTGAGAATACTAAAAATCACTACTGTCCCGTAAAGTTCCAGGTTCAAAACAAAAGAGTTAGGTAAAATTACAAGTTAAAGTTTATTGCTCAAACTAACAACAAAACATTCAGGACTCATAAGGATAATGTAATGGCAAAAACAGGTTAAATATATGGTTAACTGCAATAGCCTCTATTAACATGAAATTAGCAAGAGTAAATTAACCTAAGTCAGCCCTGATAAAATGAAAATACACTGGGTAATGCTCAGTTAATGCAAGATAAATTATTACAGATACAAACTATTATTAAAACTGGCTGACAAAATGAATCCTACATAAATTACAAAAAAACCTCACTAGGCCTACAAATCAACACCTTATGCTATACAGTACAAGGAAAAATGCAATAACACTTATACTCAAATTACACAGCTGCTAGATGGTTGGAGACTTCCGGAGCACTCACAATAATAATAACGGTACAGGGGAGGACAGAGATGTGAACAAAATGAGAAGTAGATCTAAGTGGCAATGATGCAGAGACTGAGCTCATTATATAGGGGCCAGCAGAGCCTGATACAACTTGTAAGAAGGACGTGCAAATGAAGCCATGGGGACAAAGAGTTGACAATCCCACTCTGAACAACAGAAAGAACGACTTACTCTACTATAACGGTAGAAGGGGGGGACTGAGGCAGAACACGCTCGTGATCAAACATGCAGCATACTGTGCGTTAAAATTACACATAGGATGATGAAATCATAGGCTATGTAACACCTCCCCACAAAGAAAAAGAAATTTACAAAGGAAATTTCTTATTACTCTAAAACAATCTGTCTAAAGTCTAGATAAGCAATCTGCAATAACATTTTCTTTCCCCTTGACATGTTGTATGTCTAATGAATACTCCTGAAGAAGTAGACTCCATCTTGTCAATCTCTGATTTTTATCTTTAAACTTACTAAGGAATTTCAGTGGGTTATGATCGGTATAAATGACTATGGGGTCAAAACCAGAACACAAATAAAATGAAAAATGCTGTAAACCCAAAATCAAGGCCAAAAGCTCATTCTCAATAGTTGAGTAGTTCTTTTGAGGTGGAGTGAACTTCTTACTGTAATAAGATACAGGATGTTCAATACCCTGATCATCCTCTTGCAGCAAAACAGCCCCAGCTCCTGTATCACTTGCATCAACAGCCATCTTAAAAGGCTTAGCAAAATTTGGAGTAGCGAGCACTGGCTGACTTAATAGGATAGCTTTAAGTTTGCTGAAAGAGGATTCACAGTTATCGGTCCAGACAAATTTAACTCCCTTTTTCAGTAGGTCTGTAAGTGGTGATACAAGAATAGAAAAGTTAAGAACAAATCTCCTGTAATAACCTACCATTCCCAAAAAATCTTTGTAGCTCTTTCCTACTTTTAGGTCTGGGAAGATCACTTATAACCTGAACCTTAGCTCCTGGTGATGCAACATGTCCATCACCAATTACATACCCAAGGTACTGAACTTTAGCTTGACCAAACTCACACTTTGATAAATTAGCTACAAGATTAGCATGAACCAAACGCTCAAGAAATTTACTGACATGGCATAGGTGATCTTTCCAGTTGTCACTGAAGATTAATACATCATCAATATAAACAACACACCCTGCCAAACCCTCGGTTACAACATTCATGAGCTTCTGAAATGTGGCTGGTGCATTCTTCATACCATATGGCATTACAGAACATGCAAAAGTCTTTCCTAGTGTTACAAAACATGAGATCTCCCTAGCACGTTCAGTCATAGGTACTTGCCAGTATCCCTTTAACAAATCAAACTTACTTATGTACCTAGCCTTTCCGATCTTGTCTATGCAATCTTCCACGCGAGGGAGAGGGTAAGTGTCTGTTTTGGTGATCTGATTAACACGTCTGTAGTCGATGCAAAGCCGCTGTGACCCACCTGGCTTAGGGACTAGAGTGACAGGAGAACTCCACTCGCTCTGACAGGGCTCAATCATCTTGTGGTCCAACAGGTAGCCAAGCTCCTGGATGAGAGGAACTTTCACTGGGTTCACACGGTAAGGAGGCAATTTAATTGGCTTTGCATCTCCAACATCGACATCATGCATCAACACAGTGGTTCTTCCTGGAATGGCACGGAACACTTGCGGGTACTCCTGCAGTAATGCCGAAAACTCCTGCCTTTCCTCGGGAGGTAGATGAGAAAGCTTAGTCTGGAGATCATTCGTGATATCAGGATTCTTCCCCAAACTATCACTCAGGCTCATACTGCATGGGAGAGCTTCACTTGCAGACTCGGGTGGAACAGCTACAGTGCAGACTGGATTATTTTCGTCCCGCCTGTGATATAAGTTTAGCATGTTGATGTGACATAGTTGCTTGTTCTTTCTACGATCTGGTGTGGCGATGACTGAGTTGACATCACTGAGTTTCTTCTCCACGAAATAAGGACCACTAAACTTGGCTTGAAGAGGTTGCCCATGAACTGGTAGCAGAATCAAAACCTGATCTCCTGGCTGAAAGTGGCGTAACCTGGACTTCTTATCATACCAAGTCTTCATCTTCTCCTGAGCAGCTCCTAAATTCTCTCTCGCCAGCTGTAAAGCAGTGGACAGCCGTTCTTTGAACTTCATCACATACTCCAGCAGGTTGACGTCATCTTCCTCCGACAGCCAGCATTCCTTGAGTAACTTAAGGGGTCCTCTTACTTCATGGCCAAACAGTAGTTCAAAAGGTGAGAAGCCCAGTGATTCATTTGGAGATTCTCTTGCAGCAAACACAACGAAAGGAAGACCTTTATCCCAGTCTTTCTGATGTTCCAAACAGTATTTCTTGAGCATCGATTTGAGTGTTTGATGATATCTCTCCAACGCTCCTTGGGTCTGGGGATGGTAAGCTGAAGACGTGATCTGGGTGATGCCCAACTCTTTCAGAGACTGCTTGAAAACATTCGACATGAAATTACTTCCCCGGTCTGACTGTACCTCCTTGGACAGACCAAACTTTGTGAAGAACCCCAGCATTTCCTTAACCACGTTCTTTGCTGAGATATTTCTAAGTGGAATGGCTTCAGGATAACGAGTAGCCATATCAATCAGGGTCAACATATAAGAAAATCCTGAAGAAGTCTTACGAAGAGGGCCCACAATATCCACCAACACACGGGTGAAAGGCGCCTCAAAAGGAGGAATGGGAACTAGAGGTGCAACCTTTTCGGTCTGATTACACTTCCCCACAACTTGACAGGTATGACAAGACTTACAATACCAGGAAACATCCCTGAAGATACCTGGCCAGTAGAAGTGTTTCAAAATGCGTGCCACAGGCTTCCTCACTCCAAGGTGTCCTGCCAAACTGGAATCATGAGCCACTCTAATGATATCCTGCCTACAAACACGAGGGATGACAACTTGATGTACAACCTCCCATTCACAGTCAGCTGATGCTGTTGGGGGTCTCCACTTCCTCATAAGCACTCCTGACTTTATATAATAACAAGTAGAAGCACCGGCTGACTCTTCTTCACTGTAAACAGAGTTAGCTAGACCTTTCAACTCAGGGTCAGCAACCTGCAACTCAACCAACTCTTGATGAGACAAATTATCAACACTACGGGGTACTGCCTCATCTGGTGAGTGGTCCAAATTAGCAAGAAAAGTGTCAGCTAGGATAACATCATCATCATCATTATCCTCTAAATCACCAGTAACTTTAGACTTAGCCCTAGTGACAGCACATGCAAGGAACACATCAGGGACATCACAATCCTGGGTCGCAGCCACTGGCTCACTAGACAACTGAGGAGCTGGACACACTTGACTTCCACCAATATCATTTCCAAGTAAGAAAGTTACACCTGACATTGGGAGTGTCTCAACCAACCCAACCATAACGGAACCATTAACAAAACCAGACTCTAAATTCACTCTGCACAGAGGGACAGAGAAGTAATTATTCCCTACACCTTGTAAGATTACAGTTTCATCAGAGGAATTAACATTAGAGCCTAGAACACTGGTCAGCATAAGGGATTGGCAAGCACCTGTATCACGATATATTTTAACTGATTTCCTGTCATTACTGTCCAGAGGACTGACAAAACCATCAGACAGGAAATTAGCACATGAACTCTTGAGAGTGTCACCCACGTTACTGCTCAAAAGAGGAGCTCCATCATGAGAATTTAAGTTACCCCTCAAAGCAGGTTCAGTTAACTCAGTTAAAGAATTCTGGGAACTCTCAAGAGTGGACACTAGACCAATTGACTGAATATTTAAAGACTCCTTTTATTCACATCACGCTGTCTCCTGAAACATTTCTCCGTAGTATGACCAAGCTTACTACAATAAGTACATTTACTTTTCTGAAATCTAGAGGTGAAGCTGGTATTTACTTCCTGAGAAACATCATCTTTATTCTCTTTCCTGTTACCTGTACTCTGAGTAGAGGCAACGTACTTACTCTCAGCTTTCCTTTTTTCTCTAGAATATATCTTGTGAGTGAGAACATACTCATCAGCTAAAACTACAGCATCAGACAAATTATCTATTCTTTTCTCATCAAGATATAGGCTTACATCTTTATTAACACACCTTTTGAAATCCTCCAGCAAAATCATCTGCTTAAATTTACCAAAATCAGAATCCACATTCTTAGAATTTAACCGCTGCTCCAACAAATCTTCTTTGATTTTTGCATACTCAGCATGGGATTGCTTATCTTGTTTGTAAGTTGTCCTAAATTTTACTCTATAAGCTTCAGGAACAAGCTCATAGGCCTTAAGAATCAAGCTCTTAACTACATCATAATTATCAGAATGATCCTGAGGCAAAGATGCATAAGTTACTTGAGCTTTACCGGTGAGAACAGTTTGAAGGAGTACTGGGCAATACTTTTTGGGCCAATTAAAACCTGTAGCTACCCTCTCAAACAACTGAAAATACTTTGTTAAATCAGATTCATTAAAAAGAGGGACAAGTTTAACATTTTTAGCCACATCAAAATCATCAGAGCTAGATGATCCAGTTCCACCTTGTTTCATGCGATACTCATGGTCTGCCTGAATCCTAGCAAGTTCAACTTGTGCGTGAAACTCAGCCTTCTTAACACAAGCCTCCTTAGCCTGAGACTCAGCCTCCTTAGCACGTGCTTGAAATTCAGCTTCCTTCACACGAGCCTCCTGCAGGGCTAGCTGTAACTTAGCTAATTCAATCTGCGTTTGCTCATTTGGAGGAGTTACATTAAACAAGCTTTCATTAATCATGTCAACAATTTGATCTTTAGAATGATGAGAGCGAACAGCAATTCCCAGTTGTTGAGCAACAAGCTTAAGTTCATTCTTTGTTCTGTTTTCTACATCACACACTGTTTGCACATTTGACAAAAAATCTTTGGCTTCATCAAGTGTAGTAATAGTAGACATCATGAATAAGTAACAGTCACAAAATATCAAGCAATATCCTTATGATAATATCCTGAATATCCTGATATGAGGTCGCCAAATTTATGTTACGGAACAGAGAAAGATAATGTACACTTTAAGTGAGAATACTAAAAATCACTACTGTCCCATAAAGTTCCAGGTTCAAAACAAAAGAGTTAGGTAAAATTACAAGTTAAAGTTTAATGCTCAAACTAACAACAAAACATTCAGGACTCATAAGGATAATGTAATGGCAATAACAGGTTAAATATATGGTTAACTGCAATAGCCTTTATTAACATGAAATTAGCAAGAGTAAATTTACCTAAGTCAGCCCTGATAAAATGAAAATACACTGGGTAATGCTCAGTTAATGCAAGATAAATTATTACAGATACAAACTATTATTAAAACTGGCTGACAAAATGAATCCTACATAAATTACAAAAAAACCTCACTAGACCTACAAATCAACACCTTATGCTATACAGTACAAGGAAAAATGCAATAACACTTATACTCAAATTACACAGCTGCTAGATGGTTGGAGACTTCCGGTGC
The DNA here is from genome assembly GCF_032717465.1 of Coenobita brevimanus. Lineage (NCBI taxonomy): Eukaryota > Metazoa > Arthropoda > Malacostraca > Decapoda > Coenobitidae > Coenobita > Coenobita brevimanus. The sequence goes on from NC_137046.1 coordinate 39,305,751, forward strand.
ACTCACAATAATAATAACGGTACAGGGGAGGACAGAGATGTGAACAAAATGAGAAGTAGATCTAAGTGGCAATGATGCAGAGACTGAGCTCATTATATGGGGGCCAACAGAGCCTGATACAACTTGTAAGAAGGACGCGCAAATGAAGCCATGGGGACAAAGAGTTGACAATCCCGCTCTGAACAACAGAAAGAACGACTTACTCTACTATAACGGTAGAAGGGGGGGACTGAGGCAGAACACGCTCGTGATCAAACATGCAGCATACTGTGCGTTAAAATTACACAAAGGATGATGAAATCATAGGCTATGTAACATAATATACTCCAACATTTTTCTTAGTACTGAATTCAAGGTAATCACGCAGGAAATGGTGACACGCTTCTTATCACCTTCTAAAAATTAAGGTGATGTGTCAGGGAGCTTCCACTAATTAGGTACTTTACATTCATAAGTTGTTATAGTCCAGGTATATTTTCCCCGTTGGTTGGGGAGGTGCGGTGGTGTCAGGTAGAAAGTAGTGGAGTCTATCATGGACTAGGTTAGGCTGTTGTGAGGTTGAGTTGCTTGTGGTGGTGTGCAGTATTTTGAAGTAGAATTGTATAAGCATAAGTGGGGTATGGAGTTACGGGTTGAAAAGGTTGTGGAACTTTCAAGTAGACCATGACTGAACTGAAGTTAGATACGTTTTCATGAGGTAGACTGGGTGTGTTGAGGCTGGAAAGTTTTTTTTTTTTTTTTTTTTTGAGGGAAACAAAGCCTGGAAGCATACATGATTAATCCTTCTATATAATTTCCGACAAAATAAATCAATAAGCTAGTGGAATGGTGATGGAATTGAGCCTTAAGGTAAACTGGGGATACTAGCACATAGATTTGCTCACATAAGACCTAGTTGGTTGAGCTGAGATGATACAGACTAAGGTAAAATGGGACTGTTTGAAATAAGATTGTCAAGTTCGTATATACTACCTGAAAGTTACGTTACCTAGGGTTAAGCTGAATGGGGTAAATTGAGGTTGCGTGGAGTTGGATGAGGCTAGGTTAGGCAGTTGCGTCTGGAAGAGTCAGGTTTGGGCAAGGCAGGTTAGTAATAACCCAGTCCAGGTTACAATACCATACTATTTCTTATCTACAACAGAGTTGGGACTGTAACTGGGAGGGGCAAGGTTGGGATAGGTCAGGGTGGAGTGAGGTGGGTCACTGACTTGGAACAGTGAGATTTTTCCAGACGGGGCTATTTGTGGTAGGCCATGGTCGGGTAAGATAGGGCAAAACAAGTTTGGCTGTGTTGGGGTCACAGTGAGACTGGGTAGAACATGGCGTGGTAGGGTAATGCCTGACACGGTAGGGCAACGAAGGGCATGACTGTGCACGGCGGCAAAGTAAGGCCGGGCATGGGAGGGCTTGGCTAAATGGCAAGATTACGAGTAGATGGGACGGTGAAGGCCTGGCCAGGGTGGCAAGGTAGAGGGAGGACGGGGCGGGGCAAGGTGGAAAGGTAGGGCTAGACAGACTGGGTATGGCAGGACAGTGGAGCGAGCAAGCAGTATTTACTGGTGTTGTTGTGGCTCCAGGCTCATCTGAACGTGAAATCGGAAAACTGTAGGATAAAATCACCTTTTTTCAGTCTATCCTCCTCCTTTCGTGAGATAAGGAGGGAACTGAGAGACTTTTACATAATCGAATGGTGGAGTCGCCCAGACATATCGGTGACACCGCGTGAAGGCGTCCTTCTACAGCAACAGCAGGCAGTACAAATTATAGTAATCCTCAGCCACTTTCTCACTGCATTATCTGTACAGCAAGGCATCAATATTTGTACGCGAGCCAAGTAAACCGGTGGCGATGGGAGTTAAGTCATTAGAATACCTTGCTTATTCTGGTCATAGAGCCTGATGTATTCCCTCCACACCCTCCCCTCCATTTGTCTTGCATCTTTTCTGCTCACATCCCTGCCACCTGACTGCTTTGCCTCCCTTGATCTCGCCTCTCCTTTCCTTTGCCTCATTCATCTCTGAATCCACCTTTCTCCCCCTATCTCTGTCTCAGTCCCTCGTTCATTAATTCTCTCTCTCTCTCTCTCTCTCTCTCTCTCTGTCTCTCTCTCTCTCTCTCATCATCACCATCATCATCATCATCATCATCCCTCCCGGCTCAGCTCTCGCATTCCATCTCGGACGGTCATCGCCCTCCTCCTTCTCTTCTTCAGATTTCCATAACGTCGAGTCATGATTTTTTTGGCTCCTCTTCTTTTGGCTTTAACTCGTTTGTCTGGCCCCACTTGGAGGTTTTTGGTTCACTCCTGGGACTGTGGGAAGGGGGAGAGGGATGGGTGCAGGGAAGAAAAGGCAGGGTGATTAGAGAGTTCAGTGGAGGAGAGGAGAGGAGAGGAGAGATGGGAGCGGGAAGAAAGGAGGAGGATATTTTGATTTAGGAAGCTTTATTTTGCTCCCCTTACCCATCCCTTTGTGGAACAATGATAAGGAGATCGAGAACTAGGGAGCAGACGATGATGACGATTGATTAGATCAGAAGGGGGACTACAAGGGGGATGAGACATGTGGGAAGGGTTAATTAAAAAGGGAATGAAGAAAGAGGAAGGGAGATACAGGAAGGCGAGAGAGAGAGAGATGTGGGGGGGGGGGATGAAGGAAACTGGTTAGGTGGGCAAGAGGCTGACGAAAATAAACGGCTTTAATGGTGGTAATGAATGCCCAGCGCAGGAGTCGATAAGGTGGTAGTAGGGGCGGAGGTGGCGATGGGGGAAGCTGAATAATTGTTGGCACGGCGTACACAGTGTTCTCAGGGGAAGAATATTTTGTTGCTTATATAGAAGATGGAGGAAACGATAGCTAGGAGATCGGAAACTCGGTGGCTTGGTCTACTTGGTACTAGTTTCATGTTCAGAGGACTCTCTATCGTTAATTCGAATCCCATAACTTTACCTGAGTTTGTGGGGTGGATGGCTACAAACTAACTCCTGTCAGCAGCAATTAAATAGCCAAGTTTGTACCATACCACTCTCTACGACAACTACGAGTATCTTCTACTGCATTTCACCAGCTGTGCCTTGTATCTCTCCTGCGCACCCATCTCCCGTACTGTTTTACCCTTTTTAGCTAGGGAGAGCTGCGAGACTGCGACACGACTCGAACTGTTAGGTGAAAGAGAACTTACTTGCAGAGGAACAGCTGTGGTGCGGCAGGAGAAGCTCTGACAAGGGTAAAGAAACCCTGGCAGGGGAGGAAAGTATTGGCAGGGGAAACGAAGTTGTATCCGTGGAGGGGAATCATTGGTAGGGAAGAGAAGTGGCGTTGTCAGTAAAAAAGAATTGATGGAAAGAGAGAACGACCGTTTGGAAAAGAAGAAGTGTTGAGATGGAAAGAGTAAGCGTCGGGGCGGCAGAAGAAGAGAAACATTGACAGAAGAGAAGAAATTTTATCAAAGAAGCATTGTTAGAGGATGAAAAAATGTTGATGCGAGATGAGAAAAATCGGGAAGGAAAAAGTTATGATGACATCGGAAGAGAATAGTTGATAACTGAGGAATATGTTAGTGAAAGAACAGCAGCGTTGATAAGGAAAGAACAAGAAGTGACAGTCTTAATAGACCTTCGGTGAAACTATTGCAACCAGTTCTTGAAAGTGTATCAGCTGATGCATGATGGGGAAAATGATGACGGAGAAATATCAACGCTGACAGTGAATCAAACTGAAGAGGGTGACAGTGTGGTAATATTGTGTGTAGTATAGTATAGCCTGTTTGATCTTTTGAAAGGTGGCACCTGATTGGTTGTCCGAGTGGATTCATTAGTAACGATGCATTTTAAACAATTTTTATTATACGGTTTACAAAAACTGCTTGATGATAAGATTACTCAAATAAAATCTATCTATCTATCTATCTATTGCCAGACGCCTCAATCCCGTTTGGGGTGGCCACAAACAAATCGCCTCCAAGTCGCCCTGTCCCCCGCCATTTCACTGCCCTGCTCCCAACTCACACCCCCCTCTCTCATATACCTCTCCACCCCATCCCTCCATCTCATCCTCGGCCTCCCCCTCCCTCTTTCCCCATCTACCTCACTCATATACACTCTCTTCGTCAGTCTTTCACCCTCCATCCTCTCCACATGGCCAAACCACCTCAGTGTATTCCTCATAACGCTTCCTATCACATCCACATCCACACCACAACGTTCCTTTATATCCTCATTCGTCAGCCTGTCTCTCCACGTGACTCCACAGGCTCCTCTTAAATAACTCATTTCCACTGTTCTCACTCTTGACTTGTGTCCTTCCAACAATGTCCAAGCTTCACTTCCGTACGTTAGAGTTGGTATCATAATACTGTCATGTAGTAACTTTTTCACTTCCATGCTCACTTCCCTGTTTCTTATCACTGCTTTCAAGGAACCAGCAACCTTTCTTCCTTGCTGTACCCTTTCAAGCACTTCACCCTCCAAACCTCCATCCTTACTCATCACACTACCCAAATACTTAAACGTACTCACATTTTCCAATTCCTCACCATCCAACCTCGCTGTACATTCACTAACTTCACCTCTCTCAAAGACCATCACTTTACTCTTCCCTACATTCACCTTTAGGTTCCGTTTCTTACACACTCTCTCAAACTCATCCACCAAGCCTTGCAGCTCCCCTTCGTCTTCACTCAACAGCACAGTATCATCTGCAAACAACAGTACAGGGAGTTTCCAAACACTATCTTCTCTCACCAGGGCCACTCCAACATCCACTACCCTACCTTGTACCTCTTTTATTACCCCATCCATGTACAGATTGAACAACCATGGAGACATGACACATCCCTGTTTCAACCCAACTTTCAAAGAGAAAAATTCACTTAGTTCACCATCCACACGCACTGCAGCCTTCGCACCATCGTACATACTCTTCACAGCATTCAACAACTTCCCATCTACTCCATATATTCTTAACACTTTCCACAATCCTTGTCTATCCACCCTGTCATATGCTTTCTCCAAATCCATGAAAGCCGCATACAACTTCTTTCCCTTCTCTAGAAACTTTTCCACTAAAGATCTAAGAATGAATATCTGATCTACACAACTTCTTCCCTTCCTAAAGCCTCCCTGTTCTTCTCCAACTAATTTCTCTGTTCTTTCTCTAACTCTGTCTATAAGTATCCTACCATACACTTTTCCTATTATACTAAGAAGACAAATGCCCCTATGATTACCACACACTTCTTTTTCCCCTTTTCCTTTGTACAAGGGAATAATTATACCTGACTTCCAATCCTCCGGGACTCTACCTTCCTCCCAGGCCAATCTGCACATCTTCCACATCCATTCTACTACTACCTCTCCCCCATGCTTCAGCATTTCACCACACACTCCATCAATTCCTGGGGCTTTCCCCGATTTAACTTTCTTCATTGCTTCCACAACTTCTATCCTACTGATTTATTCCTGTCTTCTCACCTCCCTCCTTCTCCCAGCCATTCCCCAGCCACTTATACTCGCATTACTTCCATCCTCTACGTTCAACAATTCCTTAAAGTGTTCTCTCCATCTGCTCACTTTTTCTCCCTTCTCCACTAGTAATCTACCATTTTTATCTTTCACTCCCCTGCTAACTTCACTTCCACCCTGTCTTACTCTTTTCACTTCTCTCCAGAACATTTTCTTACAGTCCCTCCAGTTTACACTCAAATTCCTTCCAAATTCCTCATCCACTCTCTTCTTACTCTCTCTTACCAATCTTTTCACCTCTCTCTTCCTTTCCACATATAACTCTCTCTTCCGCCTCTCAACTTCTTCCACGCCCCTATTTCTCATCCATTCATTGTATGCTTTCTTCTTTTGTGCCACAGCCTGTTTCACCTCTTCAGTCCACCACGCTGTTCCTTGCACCCCCCTCCGTCTTCTCTTCCTTCCACACACCACATCACATGCTGCACATATTTCTTCTGTAAATATCTTACACATACCTTCCACGTCTCCCATCTGCTCCAATTCATATTTGCCCAATCGTTCCTCCACTTCTCTATTATACTCTGCCTTTTTCTCATCCTCTTGTAACCTTTCCACTCTCCTTGCAACTATTCCTTCCTCTCGTCTTTCCCTTCTTCTATTCCGCCATCTTACTTGCATCCTAATTCTGGCCACCACCAAGTAGTGGTCAGAAAGTCCACTCCCCCAACCTCTATACACTCTTGCATCCTTTACACAACTTCGCATCCTTTCATCCACACACACATAATCAATCATTGCCTTCCTTTCATTCAGTTCACCACCCACCCTTCTCATCACTCGCCATGTATACCTGTGGATCATTTTATGCCTGAAGAGGGTATTGGCTATCACCAACCCCCTCCCAGCACAAATGTCCACTAACGCACTCCCATTCTCATCTATCTCAGCAGGCACACCCCACTCACCAACTATTCCATCCACCTTCACATTACCAACTTTACCATTCATATCACCAATCAAAAACACTCTCTCATTCCTTCCAAACTTTTCCATGCACACTTCCACATTTGTCCAGAACTCTTCTCTCACTTTTCTAGCACGATCTTGCGTTGGCGCATACACACACACAATCGCCCACATTTGTATTCCAACTTTCAACTTTACCCACACAATCCTTGACCCAACTGATCCATACTGTCTTATGCTCTCCTTCCATCTTTTACTCACAACTATTCACACTCCTTCCTTTGCCCTCTCAATCTCATCTACTCCTGCACATATACCCCATCCATACTCCCATTCTCTCACACTTTCTCCTCTCCATTTTGTTTCAGTTATTCCACATACATCCACTTTCGCATCCTCAAGCACCTGGACAATCTCTCTCTCTTTCACCTCATCATTCGCTCCTCTTACATTCCATGTACTCATTACCAAGTCCTTTGTCCGGTCCTGGGTCGTCATCGTTTGGTCAGTCCTTGTCCGAGGCTTCTTGTTTGTTTTTTAGTTAGTTGTTTTCCTGGGAGGGGCACTAACCCTCCGCCAACCCTTTTAGTCGCCTTTTACGACAAGCAGGGATACTGGGGGAGTATTCTTGAAAAAACCCCTACCCCCAGGGGGTATATATATATATATATATATATATATATATATATATATATATATAGTTATCTGCATAGGTTAATTTAAAAACGCGGCCTTACAAAGCATAGTACATGGCTTAGAGACATATGAAATTTCCAGATCTGCTTAATCAACATTTTCCTGCAAAGTTTTATGATGTCCTTGTTCAGGGAAATTAAGGTAAATTAAACGTCATTACTACTACGATAGAAGAATTAAAAGTACGCAGTCAGTTATCGAGTGGCATGATCACTGAACCAATGGAGCTGATCATCTGATACCCACTCCTCACCGAAATGGTGAAAGGGAAATATTACTTTTTCGGCATGTGTCTCATTTAGTTCAAATGTTGTCTAGTTTCTCAAATACAGTATCAGACTGACAGACTGAAGTTTGCAAGAACTGAGTTTCATTTACATCTGTTCATTAATAACTATGATATTAGCGTTACTTTCGGGCCTCAGAGTAGTAGTATATCTGTCTATCTATCTATCTATATGGAGCCTCTGTGGTACAGTGGTAAAGTGTGCGTTTTCGTACACTGGAGAGCGAGGGTTCGCGCCCCGCCAGAGTACTAAACTTTGGAAGCGTTCTCCCGGGCATGTACTGCAGTGTTGGGCACCAGGGGTTCTCTGGTTGAACCAGTGTCGCATACTGTAAAGTATGTTTGCACCCAGTCGGCTTGCGCGGGCCGATTACACTTGGTTCACAGACTACACACACATCCAAAGCCACTATATATATATATATATATATATATATATATATGGGCCATATTAGATTTGAAGTCTTTAGCTTCCTAGACCATCAGGAATCCATATGGTTACCGCCCAACATATTCCCTGAGCTGCAAGAAACAGTGTGACATGTTCGTCAGTGCAGAGACACCTGAAAGTTATGGTACGTCAAGTGAATGGATAGTGAGGAAGAGATGCCACACGAGTCACAGTTATCTTACACTAAACCGCGTTTATTCTAACTTGAAGATCCCTAACCCCTTTGGCCTCCGTGAATGAAAAGATTTCAAACTGGAGAATCTATCTATCTATCTATTGCCAGACGCCTCAATCCCGTTTGGGGTGGCCACAAACAAATCGCCTCCAAGTCGCCCTGTCCCCCGCCATTTCACTCCCCTGCTCCCAACTCACACACCCCTCACTCATATACCTCTCCACCCCATCCCTCCATCTCATCCTCGGCCTCCCCCTCCCTCTTTCCCCCTCCACCTCACTCACATACAGTATACTCTCTTCGTCAGTCTTTCTCCCTCCATCCTCTCCACATGGCCAAACCACCTCAGTGTGTTCCTCATAACGCTTCCTATCACATCCACATCAACACCACAACGCTCCTTTATATCCTCATTCGTCAGCCTGTCCCTCCATGTGACTCCACAGGCTCCTCTTAAATAACTCATTTCCACTGCTCTCACTCTTGACTTGTGTCATTCCAACAACGTCCAAGCTTCACTTCCGTACGTTAGAGTTGGTATCACAATACTGTCATGTAGTAACTTTTTCATATCCATGCTCACTTCCCTGTTTCTTATCACTGCTTTCAAAGAATCGATCTGGTTAATAACCAAGGATATTCATTCTCACTTCATAAACCTCATCAAATTACATGTAACCACGACTCAGTATTCAAGTTGTCTGAATGGCCCAGTTACGTCAGGTTAAAACGAACCGGCTACAGTGCCGCTTTCGCGTGTGCCACAAATTGCCTACCACCACGACACTGCCGCCACCACTTCACCACGCCACATACACTGCATTCTTGTGGTCCCACGCGCGAATATAGGGGGAAGGGGACGGAGATGTCTTAGCTAGCCAAGCAGAATACTGTACCCAACTTAACATAGCGGAATGTCACCACTTAACCACGTCACATCATTATGCAAACTTAGCAACTACATCTCTCTCTCTCTCTCTCTCTCTCTCTCTCTCTCTCTCTCTCTCTCTCTCTCTCTCTCTCTTATCTTATGATAACATGGGCGACAGAAAGCGATCTCAACATATTCGTACCGAGCTACCTGACCGTCCGACTTTTGCCTGACGCCGCATCATGTGAGATGTGGCCGGGACAAAAAAGCCTGGAGACATATCTCTCATTCCCACTTCACACAATCATCCCTCACATCCTATACTGAAACTTAGAGATCTAAGTGGTCAATGGAAAATGATCACTAAAATGAGGTTAGACAGAACCACAGTACCATAGGCTACTTTTAAACCCAGAATTTTTATACCAGTGTGTATATACAGTACACACATATATATATATATATATATATATATATATATATATATATACTGGTATAGTTTGTCGGGGCTTTCACAAGATGAATATATTAAGCTATAGGAAGTTGATCTCTGCAGCGCATGAAGGGTATTCTGAGCTAAATAAAACCGCTTGACGTCAGCAGGAATAAATAAATACAAGACGTCCACAGGATAAAGGGATTAAAAATAGAAAACGTAAACTAGCCGAGCAGCGTGACGTTATTAGGTGCTGAGAATAAACCTCACACGGTGAATCAATACAGAGGCAGCCCTGGCACGCTACACACACACACACACACACACACACACACACACACACACACACACGACATTACTCCTTCTACAATAACGTACTTTGTTATTTTATACCTTCTGCCTTCGGACAATGTTCTTAATATTAATGAAGACTTTTTTTTTAGAGAAGAGATTCATGCATACTCCATCTAACCACTCCCGCCCAGAAAGTTTCTCTCGAGATGTATAAATTTGTCTGGAAATAGAAAGGTTACAATTAAAAGTATATTATCGTTGTTAAGGTACAGCAGTGGCCCAACACCAAAGCCTGTTCTCAACTCCGGGGTCATCAATCAGGCACTTGTCTCGTCCCCGCCTGATCTAGATGGCTGACTCGCATGGATTTATTGCTGAAGTGGTTGCGGGACACACACACACACACACACACACACACACACACACACACACACACACACACACACACACACACACACACTACATACAGTTAGATTCATATTCTCTGTCTGTCTGTCTGTCTGTCTGTCTGTCTGTCTGTCTCTCTCTCTCTCTCTCTCTCTCTCTCTCTCTCAGACCGTATTGATATGCAAACACAAAGCTCACATAAAACACCCACACACGCATGAACACACCACAGTACAGTACAACGTAACTCTTGGCAACGTACCACACAGAACACACCAGCACAACGCAACACACATGGTACACAACACACCAGTCAACAATGCAATACGACACACACAACACAGTGTAGGATATCACAACACAACACAGCAACACCGTACAGTAAAACACATCATGCCCTGCACCACACAGTACAAGGCAACACAGCACAGCACACATACTACGCAACAAACACTGCAACACAACGTAACATAACGCAGCGTAACATACTACTCAACACAATACACTAGAACTCAACACCGCATGCCACGCGACAGTTTCATTGCAACACAGTGCAACACAGCATACTACATAACACACAATACAACACAACACAGGACATGAAATACAACTGAACTCAACACAGCACAACATTCCACACAACTCAGCACAACACAACCTACCACACAACACTACACAAAACAACGCGCCGCACAATACAACGCACAAGACAACACGGCAGAGCATACAACACAATAGAACACAATACAACACAGCCCAACACGCCGCAGACCAAAGACAAGAGCGGTGCGTCAGACATCTGGTGTGAGGTGGCTGGGTGTGGGATTATGAGAGGCTAATGGAGAACCCCTCTTGTTTGTCCATAACGAGGTATTGTGGGAAGTGGGGACAGAATGCGGCTGTTGTGTGTGTGTGTATGTGTGTGTGTGAGAGAGAGAGAGAGCAGTAAATCCTTCCAAGACTAATGGTTCAGTTGGGAAGTTTGTGCTTGTTACGTCTTGGCGATATTATTCAGGGGACGGGTACCTCTGCCACCTTGATTAACATCCGCCTTCATTAAGAGTTGAAAAGAAAGAAAAATAGTCTGCGAATAATTAAAATGAAGCGATCAACGGCGAAAAAAGGGGGAAATAAAGTGGCCAACCGAAATAGTACGGAAGGCATGAGAAAAACAGACACGGGTATGAAAGTGAGGAAAATGAATGCGGAAATAAGAATGAGAGAAGAATAAAGGGCAGTAAAAAGCTGGAGTAAAGGCGGCAGCACAGGACACAATCGCTGGCCACATTGCCACAAGTGCTCATACCTTCCAAACATTGTGGCAGTGACTGCTCTGGATTGGCAAGCTCGATGCCGTTCCCTGCCCTCACATCCACAACACCCGCGATAGTCAGTACAAAAAAATATTTCCTCGGTTTTATTTAAACATTTGATTTGGAAAGCACTCAAATAAATTTTTGCTCTTTAACGAATTATAAGAGTATTAGATTATGCTGCCCATGTCGTTGGAAAAATGATTAACGATACTGGTATGAGAGAGAGAGAGAGCTTGTTACCCAGTTTGTGTAGTAGCACTGTTCACAGGATGGCGATGTGCAATGTGTATAATGATATATAATGATATATATATATATATATATATATATATATATATATATATATATATATATATATATATATATCCATCACCAGTCCTACGTTGCCCCATGAGGAGCGTAGAAGCCCCGGGCTAAGCAGATTGGTCCTGACGTTTAAGATGAAAGTGACCAGCCTCACTAATCCTTGATTGGCATTACGTGAGCATTAAACCCCCCAAACCCCTTGGATATAAACCTTCGCCGGCTCAATCCGATTGGAGCACCTTAACTACCCACTAAACCACCAGGCGCCATAATTTGGTTTTATGGTTACCACTCAGTATACAGCGTAGTAAATGGTTTCCTGGTGTACAGGAAACCATTTGGCTTGTCACTCAGTGTAGAGTCACCCACAGGCAGAAGGAAGAGGATAGAATGAAGGAAAGCAAGACAGAAGAGGGAGTGTATAGTCGCTCGCAGGCAGAAGGACGAGGAAAGAATGAAGGAAAGGAAGACAGCAGAGGATGGAAGGAAAGAAGGATTGAAGAGAGGAAAGGGCAGACACCTGAGAGCAGCACTACATCAAGTGAGTGGATGGTGAGCGCCCCACCTACAACTAATCTATCTATCTATCTATCTATCTATATACTGCATATATATATATATATATATATATATATATATATATATATATATATATATATATATATATACTGAACTCGGAATAATTTTGTCAAGTTAGCTATAGTAACACGAATATGAACTTCCTTCGGCTGAAAAGATTTAAGGACCGGAAAAAGGAAGTGAAAAGGGAGATAATTGGTGACTGAGTTGTGGAATGTTGGGACAATGCAAGACGAGAGAGAGAGAGAGAGAAAGTGTGTGTGTGTGTGTGTGTGTGTGTGTGTGTGTGTGTGTGTGTGTGTGTGTGTGTGTGTGTGTGTGTGTGTTTGCCGCTATTTGAAATCTATTAGCCTACATTAAATTCACCAAAAATTAATGTTTCTGGAGCACAGATTTCAGCAATTTGTAGATTTCACTGTTGATTTCATGTAACTGTGTGGATGGATGATAAAATAACATGGCATCGTGTATTTGTCGGCTTCATTCCATGCTGAAGGTAAAATCTCAGTGATTTCGATAAGCAGGTTTGAAACTGTGATTGGATGAAGTCCTGCTTTAATATCTAACAGTATGCTGCCCCCACTCAGTAATTCTTTCACTACTGAGAGCATGATTACCTGGTAGATTAAGCTCTGCTAGAATGTCTCTTTGGTCAATATTCATCCATGATTCTGTTATGCCAGTTACACCAAAGTCATCAGTCAAGACATTTGCCTCTAAATCTGAAAATCTGTTTAGCAGACTGCACGCATTTGCAAGAAGAGCTTTGATGTATTAATCCTTCTGATGTCGGGAACTATTTTGATCGGAGTTTAGACTCTCTGATCTCTAGATCTCTATGCTGTCTGGTGTTTTCGCCTCTCGTGATGAATGCTTTCTTCTTCAGAAAAAAAATATATACATTGCATCACTGAGCTGACAACAAGATGAGCAGAAACGATGGAGTTTAAGTGCAAACCAACATTCCAAAGTAAACACTGGTGCTCTTAGGAGTTCCACATGTCAATTAGCTCTATATCTTCCTGCAAGTAAAGTGTTTTAAACCTGTTATTTCTACTGAGTGCGTGTACAAACTGTAGTGGTTCGGTATGTAAAGAGCAACGAACAATGAAGAGACAAGAAGATTTGAGAGTAAGAAATGATAATGATGGCAGGCCAGTGTTGTAAAATAGCTTGACAGGTAGCTGGTAGGTAAGGCGGTAGAGGAAAACGATTACTTAAATAACAGTGAAGCTGGAGATAAGCCGCCTAAGTTGACAATAAGAAGATCATGGAGCTTTATGACACTTTTTCCTAAACTATTTCCTTTGTATATAACACTTTTTATTCCTTTGTATGCCATTTATTTATTTTCATATCGACATTGACTGTATAAATAACAGACGAATATATTAACACACAAAAGGCAGAAGTAAACTTGTAAGGACGACGTGTTATAAAGTTTTTAAACGCACGAGAATATCATACCCGGAGAGCAGTAGGTCAGCCACAGACTCACGTTGTCAGCAAATTAATCTTTCATTATGAGGGCGTATTGTTGTAATCTGTTTTGAAGCGATTTTTGGAACTGGAGTGCTTAGGTATAGTCTCAAAGTAGCATGACGTTAGCTAGAGCATAACAGAAATGTCAACGAGATGAAAGGGATGCATATAGAAGATGTTCTCTTATTCTTGCTCCCTCCAGACGCTTACATTCAGCCTTGTTGTAGTGATGGGGTTAATGAAGGCTATAAATAAACTCTGCTGTTCATACAGTGTCTCCCAAGCTGAACAGATGGGACTGATAGCAAGAATGTAACAATAACGAGGTCCTGGCACTGACTGGGTTAACGATACGAGGCAGCTAGTGTATCAGCTCATTGGGTATGCAAGCTGACAATAGCATGTTTCGTCCGCCAGTTAAGCAATCAGTCAGTCATGTATGTAAATGGTCATGCAGCTCATTAATTGACCGGTCAGTTTGGTATTTGGCCAGTCAGATATGTAGCCGGTCACTAATCAACAAAAAGTCAGTCAATTAGGCAGTCGGTCAGATAAATAAATAACCGATCAATCAATCAATTAACCAGTCAAGTAAGTAGCTAGTCAGTTAATTGGCCAATCAGTCAGTTAGTCGGTCAGTCAGTCGATTAAGAAGTCTGCAAGTCAGATAATCGGGTAGTCAGTTAGTTGAGTAGTCAGATAGTCATTTAAACAATCAGAGCCTCAATTAAATAGTCTGCTAGTCAATTAAGCAGTTAGCCAGTCAGTTAATTAGTAGTCAGTCAGTTAATCAATCTGCTTATCAGTTAGTCATTCAGTTGTTCAGCCGTGTGAGAAAAAAAAAAAAAAAGCTAACTCAAACATGGGTAACGAGTTTGTCAGTATTTCAGCCAGCCATGTCTTTGTCGTCAGCCAGCTTACCGTCAGTTATTAAACCTTATCAGCTACAACAACAGACAACGCATTAGCTGGTCAGATAATCAGCCTTCTTATCGGCCATACCGTCAGCCAGTACCTCAGCTCGCCAACCAGTTCGTCAGCTTAATCACACAATTATCCAGCAGCCGAATCAATCATTATGCCCTTGAATCCATTGACGTCCATTCTTAGTTCATTCTTGCTTTTCCCGGACGATTTTATTCATCTCCAAAGGACCTGTTAGAGCCAAAGGTGCTTGATGTAGCTTTCGTTAATCCCTTCAACTGAGAAGCCCTTCTAAACTGAATAAAATCGAGTGTATGTTTAATAGAGAAAAAATGACATAATCAGATTGAAGAAGCTAACTCAGATTTTCAACCTTACCTCCATCCAGCATCCAAATGAAACAAATGGCCATCCTCGACAGCCATGCCCTCAGCTTGTATGCTATTAGTTATTTGCCCCGTCAGGCTATTGGTCATACTGTCAGCTAGTGTCCTTAGTCATCAGCTCATCCATTATATACCCAATAAGTAGCCTAACTATATTCGTTTTACCTTAACTAGGCCCGGGTTTTCGTCCTTTAGGAGCTTATTTCCCGTAGCTCAGTGGTGGGAGAAGACAGTGCAACAGCTATACACCATTTCCATAACGCTTCTTCGTGACTCGCATCATACTGCAGTGTTAATCCATTGTTACAAACCAGTATTAGAAGTGGAGAGATGGTAATTTTAGGCCAAGTTAGAGTAAAAAGAGTATAGTAAGCCAGTTCTCCTCCTTTTCGTGGGATTTGGATGCTTTCTAGGATTTATTTCGCCTGTTTAACCACAACATTACCTATCATAATGCTCCGTATTCTTGTCACTTAAGGAGGCTGTAACACTAATTCCTTAGCCATATATTTTTGGATACGGCAGTTTAATATAACTGCGTACATTATTTATGAAGTGTATGGCGATATTAGAATGATTTAAGTATAGAGGATTAATAAAAAGCAAGGTGTAATAAGCACAGTTAATCGCTTAGGAAGAATGTTAGGGAGTTTCCTGAACCCACGAGAATACTGGCCAATATCGACATAGATTGCACATATAAAAAACTACACTAACGTACCATATTTAGTATGGCACGAAATACAGAAACAGGTGCTAGAGAGCCTGATAAGCTGACGAGAATGTGGGCACTAGACAGCCATGCCGTCATTCAGCACCATGAAGATAGAAGAATGAATTTGTGACAACCGTGAGTATGTGCTGGAAGCGATGGGACTGAATGTTAAGTGTGTGTGTGTGTGTGTGTGTGTGTGTGTGTGTGTGTGTGTGTGTGTGTGTGTGTGTGTGTGTGTTCCTTCCCTATCTCTAGCACTATGACTGTTCAGAAATCCTATACTCTGACGCCATAATTTGTGTGGAAGTGTTTTCTCTTTCGATAGAGTATAAAGTATTTTCTAGAACAGAAAGCTCCTGTTAGACCAGCCTTCTACCCCCGGATAGATAGCATGCACTGATGTCATTAAGCCCAGCCTCCTAAACGTACAAGCCCACAAGCCCCATCTACTGGACTTGCACTCACCCCACAAAGGTAGGAACGGTACATTAAAAGCAAAAATTTACACCTAGTTTTCGAAGTTTGTGTTTGGTAGAGACATGACTGAAGGCACAGAATTATGAAAGGATATTTGCAATGCCGTGCCAGTAGAAAATATGGCACAGAGAGAGAGAGAGAGAGAGAGAGAGAGAGAGAGAGAGACTATATGATACAGGGGAGGTCCCGAAACACATTTCTGGCCAAAATCACACGTCACTGCCGATAATTTCTTAACGTGGTACACAGTAGCCTGTTATTACAACGGACCAGTGCAGTCAGTCGTCCAACACGGTCGTGTGGCAAACGATTCTGTTTTATATTTAGGCTAGTCTATAAGAAATGGTACAACCAAAGCAATCAGCAATAAACCTCATTGCCTTTTCAAAGCCCTTTATTTATAGGGAAGTTTATACCTTGCAAAATTGTTCTATATGAGTTAAAGTCTATGCAGTTGAATAAGAACTGTCCCACACTTAAAACAAAAAATGTGGCATCAGTGATGGGAAAGAACACGGTGTGCGCGGTTAGGTCATGTGCCTTTAGGATGATGTCTGTCTTCTGCATATTCATAGAGGCAGGTGAGGCCCCATTTGCTTGCTTGTGGAATCGGTGGCAGCACACCTGCATACCGTCTCATTTGCCTTTTGCTTTTTGCTTGCCTAGTCTTTTTCTCACAAACGCCAGTTACCGCATCATCATAGTTATAATGACAGTGTATTCTTAAGACTTTTCTCTTATATATATATATATATATATATATATATATATATATATATATATATATATATATTGTTGCCGCCACACATGGGCGATCACAGAAATGGAGGAGTTAGGCTAATGTTTGTAGATATAAGCTGAATGATGTAAGCATATACAAGCAGAGTATTTATGAAGATAGGCTATAAGCTGAATAATGTAAGTACTGTAGATGTAAGCAGAGTAGATATAAGCCAAAGTTCATAAGGATATAAGAGTACACCGTGAGTTAACCCGAGGGTGGAAGGGTAGAGGCGGTGTCGAGCCTAGGCGTAAGGTGAGAACATATTTAATTGGCGACAAGCGAACAAGGGCTACTTTGTATCTGGACGGATAACGGATGGCATGGGGCCCCTACAACGACACAGGGAAGGGCAGTCAAGACTGAGGCTTGAAGCTGACAACACCTTATAGCTCTCTTCGAGTGGCACGGAGTAGTTTAGACCCACAACACGTAAGCTATGTTGTAGTTATGACTGACAATGGCATTTACCCGTAGAGTTAAGGTGACTCGAGATGATTTATTGTACGTCTTAAAGGAGAAATGATGACGTTTTAGCTGCTACAATATAGTGAGTATCCTATTGAATACTAGAGATAAGCATGTTCGGTTAAATAAAGGTGAATTATATTGCTGTTAAGTGAACTTAATTATGATGCGCTAATTTGATATAATTTCATGTTGGCAGGTTTTGACCGAATAAACTGTATTCACGTCCACGTGCTGGGTCTCAATCATCTAGTCCTCCAGTGATCACCTCACCGGTGATTATAGTCAAAACGTGTTAGGCGTCTACACACCTCTGTGACGAACTGAGAACGAGTGTGTAGAGAGCCAGGACGACGAGAGCGTTTGTAGACGGAGGCCTGCGGACCCCCCCCCTCCCCTCCCTCCTTGCTGGCACTCCGCCCGTGAGTGCGTTTGAGTGCGTGCGCAAGCAACGACGCTGGTGCTCAGGCAGTGAACATCAGGCCAGGAATTATGCCTTACTGAGGATACGCAACGGCTATAAATCAATGATAAGTGAACGAAAGCCCATTATAAACCACCAACTATTATATCAGTTCAAGGTGGTGCCAGACACGACGGGCATTTTTGTTCTGTGTGCAGCGTTTATACTGTAATTCACTAGCTAATGAGAGTTTTAGCATGTAGTGTTAAGTTCTGAGTTAAGGTCAAGACGAAGGAGTTATTATAAGAGACATAGTGAGAGGACAGAAATTAATGCAAACGACATGTGGGTGAAACATGCAGTGGGCAGTGTTTGTAATTCACGAATTATTGAGTGTTACAGCGTGTAGTGTTAAGTGTAAGTTAAGGTGAAGACGAATAGTTAATGTGCGTCAAGTATAGTTAAGTACAGGACAGCGATTTGTACAGCCACGATCAGCCAGCCACAGAACTAAAAGAACCCAAGGCTGAATCCAGGTGATGAGGGCCGGGCGCATCACTTGTTTATGAGTGTACAGTTCACTGAACCTTCGGGACAGCAGTTATTCTGCAGTTTAGTAATTTACCAGAAATAATAATAATAAGAGTAATAATAACCAACAATAATAAGGATAATAATGACTAATAATAATATATAAAATATGTGCGTGAATATAAAGGAGGAGACTAGTGGGCTGGTGTGTGTACGTGTCTGCTTGTTTAAGAGGGTGTAAAATTACAGCCCGGCTGCAAATGAAATTCACAGTCTACATACATGGGTTGTAACTCTGATAAGGTGAAGATACAGACGCAGTGGGAGCACGAGTGTCTGGCTTACTGAGATACACAGGAGTATGCTGGTAGTATTTGTCATTATTAAGTGCAAGATTAATTAACTACCGCTCATCTAGACGACTGGTGGCCCCCCTCAGAGGGTGGATGTTGACGTTTTGAGATACACAGGAGTATGCTGGCATTATCTGTCGTTATTAAGTGCAGAATTAATTAACTACTCAGAGGGTGGATGTTGATGTATCGAGATACATAGGAGTGTGCTGGCATTATCTGTCATTATTAAGTGCAAGAGCAATTGGCTACCGCTCATCTAGACGATCAGCGGCACCTCTCAGAAGGTGGATAACTACCACTCACCTAGGCGGTTTGCAGCAGAATCAGCCCAAATGGGGAGTGAATGACTATTGTGCAGTGCTGATGGGCGTAGACAGGCCTAGAAGAAGAAGTGATATAAGACCGAAGTTGAGATGAGTAAGAAGAAACCCGTCACTATGGAAGACCACGAGATCGCGGGGGTAATGGATGCGGACCACGAAGCTCTGATTCCATATAATGATGCACGTGTGGATGACGCCCCCTCTCCTTCTAACTCCCCTCCAGCAGTAAACAAAGAGGCCATCGAGGGTGTACTAAAGGGTGATGCTGAAGCAAGCAGAATTGCGCGAACAGAGGCCCTTCTGAAGCACCTTGATGAGCAAAGAATTCAGGTTGCAGCATTCCTGAAGGAGCTCAGGGATGATGCACTCAGGCAGAAAGGGGGGACAGCTGGAACCATCATGCAATACCAGACAGCCCGTGACATACACGACGTGAAGAGACCATCAACTGGCACACTCAGCAATCCGGCAAGAATGCCTGCCTCTCAAAACCGACAACACTGTGTTCCCCCCATTGATGTGAGTGACACTAGCATGACTGGAAGACATGAAGATGAACTGACGAAGCTTGAGCGCTCAGCGAAAGTGGAACCTTATGGGAGTTCACTCGAGCTCTTGCAGCAGGAGAAGCCTGAAAGCTCCAGAGCATCAACTTCACACTCTATAGTCCAGCAGCCACAGATAGACATATCCTCCCAACTAGATGTGTCATCTGAAGCCAAGGCACGGGATGCACAATGGGAGCACAGCATAAAGGAACTGATAGCTGCATTCAGGCTGCCACGTGCACCTCTCCCAACATTTACTGGCAAGAGTCAGGCCGAATATTGGGAGTTTTGTGCAAATTCCGCCGGTATGTGGATGAATTTGCACTGCCTGACTCATTGCAATTAAATGTGCTTCTACAAGCATGCACTGGAAGGGAAGTCAAGATAGCTCTGCAATCCTGTGAAAGATTGGGACCAGAAAAGGGGTACCAGAGGGCACTTGCACTTCTGGAAGGGAGATATGGAAATAAACGAGTGTACGTGAACCACCTAGTAACAAAGGTGCAGAAGGGTCCACCTATTAAAGCTGGTGACTGGGAGGGATTGCAACGTCTGGCAAATGAGTTGTCAGGATGCATAAGCTACCTGGAGCACTGGGACATGCTGAACAAGATTGACTCGCTCTCATGTATGAGGAACATTGCAGTTCGGTTACCTAGCAGACTTTATGAACGCTGCAGGGATGAAGCACATGCATACAAGGATCAGTACAGCTCATCTCCGGACATAAAATGGTTCCAACGCCTTCTACTGACACACGCAGAACGTTGAAATAGTGACCTCTTTGAAAGTCGTGACATTAGTAGCAAAGATGAATTGCGAAAGGCAGGATCTCCAGAAGCCCGTCCAAGTGGATCTTGGGTCAGACGTACCGTAGGCCTTGCAACTACTGAGTCAAGTGCCATAATGTGGGAGGGGGATCAGTATTCACCATGCCCACTCTACCATGGACCTCATAATCTCCCTGGATGTAGACGTTTCCGCAGAATGGCTGTCACCAACCGTTGCGCAATGGTGCAAAGGCTTGGATGTTGCTTTGTATGTCTGAGAAACACTCACCTAGTGGCCAACTGCAAGTCAGACTTTTGGTGCGGCATTCGAGGTTGTGGAAGAAGGCACTCCAAATGGCTGCACTCAAGAAAGGGCAAACCATTGTGATTATCAAGCCATCCCTGCATACCAAATGGATCATGTTGCTGGGTTTGATGGGATCCCCTCCACCTCAGGTCAAGGTGATCAGGGTTTCGAACAAAACTGGCTGAATGAAGTGAAGCCTGAGGGATTTAAAGGAAGCCAACTAGCAATCGAAAGGGCACGGGGTTCATGGAGATCTGAGCAACACATTGAAGGAGGCATGTCGAAGGGAAATATGAGATGTGGACGAGAGATGCAATGGAGTGATAGATATCAGACAGCAAGAGACCCAAGCCGGGAGGAGATACACGAGTCACCTTACCCATGGTAGAAGTCAAGGTATTCTGGAAAGGTGACCCATCTGGCACGGTGGTTAGAACATTGGTACTTCTGGACTCTGCGAGTGAATGGTCTTTTTGCACACAGAGATTAGCAAGGGGTATGGGAGCAGGTGGTAGGAATATTCAGCATTCCATTGGCACTTTGGTTCAGGAGGCAACTTGGTGGGTTATGGAGGTCGAACTGGAAGCCATTAGGGTCAGCCTAAAGAAATTTGGACAGTAGCTCTTCCTAGAGTGTAGTCAGAGAGAATCTCCCTCAGGCACTACAGGATGCAGCCACTACACTCCTGGATGTTGTGGGTTGGCAGCATCTACAGGGAATCTTAACACCCAGCAGGGACTGCACGGTGGAGCTACTGATTGGCCAAGATGTTCCACACTCACTAATCCCCCAAGAGGTTAGAACTGACAAAGAGGGTGACCCATTCACCGTACGGACACTCTTAGGTTGGAGAGTAAATGGACCGGTGGGGTACCACCTGGCATCCAATCAAGCTGGCTGCTTATTGGTATGAGCTGTGAAGCTTCCAGAGACAGTCTGGAAAGGCAAGTGAAGCTCTTCTGGGAAATCAACGGGGATCATCCTAAAAGTAGTGCATACTTTTTGGATGATAAGTGGGTACTGGAGTTGTGATAATCTACTTGTTCCAGAATGGTATATCACTACCAGCTGCCGATTCATTCAGGAATGAGGGCCCAGGTTTTCCTAACAAGAGATCGGTGGCTGATCGGAGATTAGTGAGTTTAAAGATGCGTGATTGTGTCGGCGGTATGATGAAGAAATCCGACTACTCCTGCAAAAGGGCTAGGCAGAGCTTGTTCCCACCTCTCAGCTGAACTCAAACCTGGGTGGAACTTGGTACCTTCCACAAGATCCCATGCTGAATACCAACAGGCCAGGAAAGGTCCGCATTGTCTATGACTGTGCTGCAGTATGCGCCAATGTGTCCTTAAACAGCCAAGTTCTCCATTGGCCAGACCTCAACAACCAGCTGCTCGGCATCATCCTTCAGTTCTGACAAGGTGGTGTGGTGCTTATGGCAGATGTGGAGGCCATGTTTCATCAGATTCAAATGACCCCTGAACACCGAGATGTCTTAAGATTCCTCTGGTGGAACGGTCTGGATTCCATGCAGGAACCACTCCAGACTTTCCAGATGTGTGTGCACCTTTTTGGTGGTGTGTGGAGCCCGGCATGCGCAACCTATGCCTTGAGACGCACCTTCCACGACCATGGCACCAGAAGCTCTGCAGCTACCCTAGAAGCGAGACATAACTTCTACATAGATGATCTTCTCCTGTTACTAGATTCTCCACACTGGAGGTTTCTACACAATTACAAAAGCTTCTGGCCAAGGGAAGATTATGGATAACCAAGTGGGCAAGTAATCACAAACGGGTTTTCTATTCCATCCCAAAGTACAAGAGAGACTCAGGTCTGGGGAGTTGACTTGGGCCGAGAGGTTCTTCTGGTGGAACATGCGTTGTGAATAATGTGGGATATGGAGGGTGATCAGTTTGCCATCAAGGTACAAGTACGATCCAGGCCCGCTACTAAGAGCAGACTACCCGGTATCGTCAGTTCAGTATATGATCCTCTCGGATTCGTTGTTCCACTCCTCATTAAGGCAGAAATACTGTTCAGAATGAATGTCAACGGAAGGCAGGCTGGGATGATCCATTAATGGAACATGATGCTGTAACATGGGATGCATGGCTGAAGGGGCTGCCCCAACTGGCAAAACTCCATGTCCCTCACTGTTACAGGCGTAAAGAATTTGATCTGTGTGTCTCACTGCAGTTACGCACAGTCTGTGATGCCTCCTAAATGGCTCATTGGGCAGTCTCATACCTTCGGTTGGTAAATGGTGTGGGCAGCATCAGCTGCTTGTTGTCCAAGGCAAAGCTAAACTAACCCCTCTCAAACAACAGACCATTCCATGACTTGAGTTATGTATGTCTGTCCTGGCAGTGACAACTTCTGTTAAGATAAAGGGAAAGCTAACCATGAGGATCAACAATTTCTTCTTCTGGACCAACAGTATGTTAGTTCTCCATTACATTGCAAATGAGAGCCGCCACTTCCATACCTTTGTTGCCAACAGAGTTTCCATCATATGGGGACTATCGCACGCAGGGCAGTGGCAACATGTTTGCACACTGTTGAACCCTGCAGATGATGCAACAAGGGGTCTCTCAGCAGATGAGATGACAGAGGGTTGTCGATGGTTATGGGAACCAGCATTTCTCTGCCAGGATGAGGGACAGTGGCTGGAGACACTGCATTTATCTATAAACTTAAATGCTGCCATGGATGTGAAGCAAGTTGTGTCTGCATTGGCTGCTGGTTGTGGGGTGAGTGGGACTGGAGGCAACCCTATGACCAATCTGTGGCTCAGATACTCTTTGTGGCATAGACTGCTGCAAGGGGTTGCTAGGCTAACAAAGTTTGTGTACTGGCTCAGAGTGGCTTGCAGGGAGGACATCTCTGTTCAAATTAGGGTATTGGACTTGAGGAGCGCTGAACATGCTGTCTTGCACTGTGTCCAGCATGACTGTTATCAAGAAGATCTGATAGCTCTTGCTGCAGATAGCATTAAAAGAATGAGCCGGTTATACAAACTGGACCCATTCTTGGGTGAAGCTGGGCTACTCAGGGTTGGAGGTCATATGCTTCATGCCCCCCTTCACCGAGGTGATTGACATCCCATCCTCCTCCCCAACAACCGTCATGTTACTGACCTCGTGGTGAGGGACGTACATATTACCCACACTGGACACTGGACGGGAACACACACTATAGTCTGACAAATCTAAACATAGGGTTTGGGTGGAGTCACCCCCTCCCTACACTATTGCCATGTTTCCTAACCCTACGATGTATAACGCCTGTGGTTTGTGTAGTAGGAATGATACATAAACATAACTCATACTAATATAACTGTAATGAAAGTGCTGACATGTATCAAGGAAGAATAAAACTATTCTGCATACTATATTATACGATAATAGAGAAACGTGGCATAAAAATTTGGCAGTGTTGCTCTAAAAATATTCTAATTATTATTTACTTCCCCAACACTTCTAACATTGCTAATTAATTTAGCAAGTATAATTGCAAGAAAATTTGAAGGGATAAAAGTGGGAAGAGGCGATCCTTTCATAATTAAAATAAATATATCAAACAGCTCTGGGGTGGCAGCACTCACGCGACACGTGTTTGTGTGTACGCTATGGTAGGTCACCAACCCCCTACAGGATTTAGGCCTATTGGGGAAACCTCTATAAAAAAAACGCGCCGTGACTTTTACCTCAAGGGTGGTTCGGAAATAAAGTCAAAATTATAATCCATACATAAAAATGGAAGTAAAAAACCATGGATGACACATAACAAAATCTAGCGAGAGAGAGAGAGAGAGAGAGAGAGAGAAATAATAATAATAATAATAATAATAAAACTTTATTTCCACTAAACAGTGGGTATTCTTATACATTATACAGTAGTACAGCATACAGTATGAAAGTTCTATACACAATATAATACAAGTTGATACATATGGTGGAGAATAGTGACAGAGGTAAATGGTTTAAAAGGTGTGGGGACACTTAGGTTAAAAATAGATCAATTAAGGGATTTAGGAACGAAGGCAGTGGGAAGGATTAAGACAGATGGGATTGTAAGATTAGGGAGTTTGAGCAATAGGGTAGAATGTATGCTCTCAATAAAAGTATAGCAATTATCAACGGCTAATTATTATACAGGTGTTGATGGTGGGGGTCTATATTTATAGGAGGTGTTGGTGGTGGAGGTATAGCGGGTGTTGTTGATGGGGGTGTTGTTGGGGGTAGGGGTATAGGGGGTATTAGAAAAACGGAGATCACAAGAGGGAAACAGTGTCAAGGTCAGCTCGGAAACGTGGCAACAGTGCAGGGAGGGGGTGACTCCACCAAAACCCTACGTTTAGATTTGTCAGACTATAGCATGCCTCCGACTTCGTTTCTGGATTCCCCGCTGTTGCAGGCTGCTGGATAAGATAACTCAAACTTGTGTTGTCTGCCATTGGAACAACTGGAATCCTGTGCAGCAGCAACAAGCCATCCTGCCAGTCAGTTGTGTAACACCTAGTGGGCCCCCATTCACATGCACCGGTACAGATTGCTTTGGTCTCTTCAATGTTAGACAGGGTCGTAAACACCTGAAGAGGTGGAGTTGCCTTTTCACTTGCCTAGCTACACGTGCTGTCCACCTTGCAGTCCTCAGCTTGCTGGACTCTGCTGCCTTCCTTAATGCACTGATTCGCTTCTCAGCTTGTTGCGGCACTCCCCAGCGAATTCGTTCAGATAATGTTACAAACATGGTTGATATGGACAAAAAATTGCCGACGGCTGCTGCTAGCTGGGCGAAGGATGAGAGCATCAAGAGTGACTTCCTGCG
Source organism: Coenobita brevimanus (assembly GCF_032717465.1). Lineage (NCBI taxonomy): Eukaryota > Metazoa > Arthropoda > Malacostraca > Decapoda > Coenobitidae > Coenobita > Coenobita brevimanus. The sequence goes on from NC_137046.1 coordinate 39,331,282, forward strand.
GCGGAGCATTGACTGGGTCTTCAACCCCCCAGCTGTTTCACACATGGGCAGTGTCTGGGAGAGGCAGATCAGGACGGTGCAGAAGGTTCTTCAGGCTATCATTGGATCCCAGGTCTTAGATGGTGAGCGTCTTCACACGGTCTTCTGTGAGGTGGAATCCATTGCAAATGAATGCCCCGTCACACCTATCTCTGATGATGTCGGTGATCTGGAGGCTCTCACCCCGACCCACAGCTTGCGTTTGGAGACCCGCCATGACCTACTGTAGGGTAGTATGCCACTGCAGGATGCTTATCGCAAAAGATGGCAGCATGTCCAGTTCTTGACGGACCAGTTCTGGAAACACTGGCTTCGAGAGTACAGTATATCTCCTTGCTGAAGAGCAGACAAAGACACCTTGAGTGCCAGAGGAATTTTAAGCCTAACGACATGGTTCTTGTCTCCAGTGAGCCGAACCCTCGAAGTCATTGGCCATTAGGCAGAATGTTAGAGGCGGCCCCAGATGCAGATGGATTGGTATACTGTGTCAAGGTGAAGACCACATGTAATGTGTTGCTGCGCCCTGTTACGCGCCTTTGTCTGTTAGAAGGGGCCTTAGTAAGTGACTAGGTATCTGGAGCAAATTAATTAATTTGAATGTTTACTCTGATAGACACTTCAGTGCCACATAACAGACTCCAGACCTCAACCGTGTTCTGATCACACTTCCGTTTTTTGAGGGCGAGCGCTCAACGGAGGGTGTGTTGCTGCCACACATGGGCGGTCACAGAAATGGAGGAGTTCGGCTAATGTTTGTAGATATCAACTGAATGATATAAGCAGATACAAGCAGAGTAGATGCAGTATATAGATATAAGCTGAATAATGTAAGTAGATGTATGCAGAGTAGATATAACCCAAAGTTCATAAGAATATAAGAGTATACCGTAAGTGAGTTAACCCGCAGGTGGAATGGTAGAGGTGGTGTCGAGCCTAGGCGTAAGGGGAGAAGAATTAATTGGCGACAAGCGAACAAGGGTTACTTTGTATCTGTATGGATAACGGATGGCGTGGGGCCCCTAAGACAGCACAGGGAAGGGCAGTCACGACTGAGGCTTGGAGCTGACAACACCTTACAGCTTTCTTCGAGTGGCACGGAGTAGTTTAGACCCACAACACGAAAGCTATGTTGTAGTTAAGACTGACAATGGCATTTACCCATAGAGTTAAGGTGACTCGAGATGATTTATTGTATGTCTTAAGGAAGAAATGATGACGTTTTAGCCGCTACAGTATAGTGTGTATCCTAATGAATATTAGAGATAAGCATGTTCGGTTAACTAAAGGTGAATTATATTGCTTTTAAGTGAACTTAATTATGATGCACTAATTTGATATAATTTCATGTTGGCAGATTTTGGCTGAAAAAACTATATTCGCGTCCACGTGCTGGGTCTCAGTCACCTAGCCCTCCAGTGATCACCTCACCGGTGATTTTAATATATATATATATATATATATATATATATATATATATATATATGGTAGGAGTAGACTATAGCACCAGTCGAGCAGGGCAGTACTCCCAAGGTGGATGGAAAGCTGATGACAGGGAGTGCTGGAGCTCCCGTTTCATCAGCCCTCGGGACTAGGTCTAGACCATCCCTCTTTGCTGAACTTTTTCAGTGTCTCAGTAACACAGAGGGTAGGCCAGCATGCTCTCCAATACCAGTTTCTCTAACTATCAACACCAAACTACATGCACAGTACACACTACACTTCCTTTTCCAAAATTAAAAAAAAAAGAAAAATAATGGCCACAAAACACGTGGCCTCAGAGTCCCCAGGGGGAGGGACTATAAATGCTCCCACCTCTCGCCCCTCTCCCAGTGACGACTTGAACTGCCTGGAACCACTGTCTGACTTCTTCTTCATTTCTGCAACATTTGCGGCCTTTTCTCTAACTTTCGCTCTGTTGAGCTCCACCTCTCCTTCTCTAAACCTCACCTTCATTTTCTGAGACTCAGCAGTCTGAGGCAACTGAAAACAGACCCTTTCCTGTATCCTCCTACTTTCTCTATACTCATTTCAAAGCCAAAGGTGGCTGTTGTGTATATATACGCAACGACTTATCTTGCTCTCATGTTCCTGAACTCGATTCTTCTGAAGTTTTCTACACTCTGGCTTCAGCTTTCCTGTCATTCTCTGACTAAATATATCTGCGCTGTTTACTTATCTCCTAATTCTACTGACTATTAAAAATTCTTTGACTGTCTTACTTCTATGATGGAACACATTCTATCCATTTCTCCTTTCTCTGAAATCTCCATTGTAGGAGATTTCAACATTCACCACCACCTTTGGCACTCCTCTCCTTCACTGATCCACCTGGTGAGCAAGGTTACACCTTTTCTATCCTTAATGACCTACAGCAGCTTGTGCAGCACCCTATCCGTATCCCTGACTGCCTTGGAGAGAGCTCCAACATACTTGACCACTTCCTTACAACTAATCTTTCTGGTTACACTGTTAATCTTTTCTCTCCGCTGGGCTCCTCCAATCACAACCTTATCACCTTAACCTGTCCTATCGCTCCGGTACGGCCCGTGGACCCTCCAAAGAAATGTCATCTGTGGCACTTTGGAGCTGCGGATTGGGAGGCCCTCAGGCAGTACTTCATTGATTTTCCCTGGAATGATTATTGCTTCCATGGCCAGGAGCCATCTGAGTGTGCCTTGCTCATTACGGTGGTCATTCTCTCAGGCATGGATGCAAACATTCCTTTCTCATTTCCTTTGACTAATGTAAGAATGCCTTGGTTTAATCACGCGTGTTTTAATGCTGTCCACAATAAGGAGAGGGTCTATAAAAGGTACCAGAACCATCCCACCCCTGAGTCACATCTTTTATACGTTTATACCCGGAATCGTGCTAAGTCTGTTCTTCGCTCTGCTAAAAATAATTTAATTCGTACTGAACGCTCTTAACTCTCCAACTCGATTACTTCCCGCTCCTTCTGGCACCTTGCCAAAAACCATTCTAACAACTTTACTTCATCATGCTTCCCTCCTGTTTTCTACTCTGATGGCTCTGTAGCTATTTCTCTTACTGATAAAGCAGATCTCTTTGTTCAGACTTTCTCCTCCAATTCCACCTTAGACGATTCCGGTGCTGTTCCTCCATCACTTCCCCCCTCTGACTTCCTCATGGCTGATATTAAAACTTCTTCAGCTGATGTATTTTCTGCCATCACAGGCCTCAATACTAATAAGGCATATGGGCCTGATGGGGTCCCTCCTGTTGTTCTCAAGAACTGTGCTTCTGTGCTTACACCCTGCTTAGGCAAACTTTTTCGCCTTTGTCTATCAACTTGTACCTTTCCTTCTTCCTGGAAGTTTGCTTTCATTCAGCCAGTCCCAAAGAAGGTTGACCATTCCCAACCCTCTAACTATTGTCCAGTTGCTTTAACATTCTGTATCTCAAAAGTTTTCAAGTCAGTTCTTAATAGAAAAATTTTAAAGCATCTTTCCTATCACAACCTTCTTTCTGATCGTCAGTATGGGTTCCGCCAGGGACGCTCCACTGGCGATCTTCTCATCTACCTTTCAGACTCCTGGTCATCCTCCTTTGGGGACTTTGGCGAAAGCTTTGCCATTGCACTTGACATCTCAAAGGCTTTCAATCGAGTCTGGCATAAATCTTTAATTTCCAAACTGTTCTCTTACAGTTTCTATCCCTCTATCTGTGCCTTCATTTCAAGCCTCCTTTCTGGTCGTTCAATAGCCTCTGTTGTAGTCGGCCATCGTTCTTCTCCAAGATCTATCAATAGTGGTGTTCCTCAGGGCTCTGTCCTATCACCAACTCTCTTCCTTTTATTCATCAGTGACCTTCTAAACTGTATATCTAACCCTATCCACTCCTACGCTGATGACTCAACCCTTCACAGTTCCATTCGGTTCCTGCAACGTCCATCTCAGCAGTTACTTCAACAAACAAGGGATGAGGCTATGGCACGCCCAGTGTCTGACTTGGCTCGTATCTTTGACTTGGGTAAAAATAATATGGTTGTTTTTAATGCATCAAAGACTCAGTTTTTACACCTATCAACCCGACAGAATCTTCCACAGGCCTACCCACTAACGTTTAATAATATTCAGCTCAATCCTGCATCATCCTTGAACATGCTTGGAGTTTCATTTACTCGTGACTTATCTTGGAAAGATCATATTACATGTCCTGTAAAATCTGCTTCTAAGAGATTAGGTGTGCTAAGCCGATCCATTCCTTCTTTACCCTTGCACAATTGTTGACTCTATACAGGGGTTTTATCCGCCCCTGTGTCGAACACAACTCTCATGTGTGGGGAGGCTCCCCACATATAGCTCTTCTCAATAGTGTAGAGTCAAAGGCTATTCGTCTCATTAACTCTCCTCCTCTTACTGACTCCCTTCAACCTCTGTCTCTTCGCCGCATAGTTGCATCTTTATCTCTTTTCTATCGTTACTTCAATGGTCACTGCTCCTCTGAACTGTCTGTATGCATTGCTCCACCTCTACGACGGGCGCGTAGCACCCGTCTAGCAGCAAACTCTCATCCCTTTTCTGTCCAACTCTCTAATGCAGGAGTTAACCGTTACTCCCAGTCCTTCATTTATGCAACAGATCAGCTCTTGAACTGTCTCCCTCTGTCTGTATTTCCTGCTTCCTATGATCTCCAGTCTTTCAAACGCAGTGTGTCCAGGATCTCGAAATGATTAGATCTTGAATTTGGCTCTCTCTTGTATTTTGTTTTTCTCTCTGAAGGAACAATAATTGCAGGCCAGAGGCCTTTGGTTCCTTCTTCCTCGCATGAAATATATATATATATATATATATATATATATATAGTCCCCGCCATATTGCCACCCTGCTCTCCCATCTGTCCCTCCCCCCCCTCCCTTCCATTCCCAGACTTTCCGTCTCCGTATGCATTACTTCTCTTTCATTTTAGGCATCTTTTCATCCACCATTTTCCTCTCCTTTTCAGTCCTTACCGTCTCATCTATTGTCTCTCCTTTGAACATAATTTACCATTCATTCATTCTCCCTCCCAGCCACTTGGTATTTTTGTTCTCTCCATTCTAATTCATGACTCCGTCCTCCACCATCCTTTCCCACTCCCTTTCCTTTCTTTCTTACTATCATTTTCAGATCTTTCCAACCTGTTTATTACTTCGTTTTTTTTTTTCTCAATCCTCCCCCAACTACTTCTGCATTTTTTCCTATCCCTTTGCACTCTGAAATTTTTCCTTCCCAGTTAGTATCTTTTCTTTCTCTTTTTATCGTTCTGTTAACCTCCTATATCTCTAGTAGACCTTCCTTTTATCCGCTGTTTCTTTTTCTTACTTTCATCAAGTAACTTCTGCCTCCCGTCGTTTTTCTGTTTATTGCCATCCATCATCCAATCCTACATTGCCCCATGAGGAGCATAGGAGCCCGGGGCTAGGCAGTTGGTCCCGATATTTAAGATGAGAGTGACCAGCCTCACTCATCCATGAGTGGCATTACATGAGCAATCAACCCCAACCACCCCTTGGATATAAACCTTCACCGGCTCAATCCGACTGGAGCACAATAATTACCCATTAAACCACCAGGTGCCAAAATTTGGTTATATGGTTACCACCCAGCGTAGTAAATAGTTTCCTGGTGTACAGGAAACAATTTGGCTTGTCACTCAGTGTAGAGTCACCCACAGGCAGAAGGAAGACGAAAGAATGAAGGAATGAAAGACAGAAGAGGGAGTGTAAAGTTACCCGTAGGCAGAAGGACAAGGAAAGAATGAAGGAAAGGAAGACAGAAGAGGATGGAAGGAAAGAAGGATGGAGGAGAGGAAAGGGCAGACACCTGACAGCAGCACTACATCGAGTGAGTGGATGGTACATTCAATATATTTCCTTCCCCTTGTAGTTTCCTCTTTCCCTCCACTAAAATTTACGTCTTTCCGTTGTTTCTCCCGTGCACCCTTCCACCTTCTACTGTATCTCTTCTGTTCCCTCTTACCCCTTCAGAGACTCACCTTGCCGATTACTTCCCCTACCCTTTCTAGCATCCTCTTACCTCTTCATTACCTTTTCTTTCCATCTGCTCTCACTCTCCCTCATTCTCTCTCTTCTACGTCTTCACTACCTTTCTTCTTTCCCTCCCATTCTCTTTCTCTCCTCCTACCTCTTCATTAATTCGTCTTCCCATCCAATACCTCTCCCTCACTTACTGCTCCGCACCAACCTTGCCTTCCCTTTCAGCAGTCCTGCCATTTCTCTCTTCCCCGCTCGTCTCCCTACTGCTGCACCCCCCCTCCCCCTCCTCTGCTACTGCCACCTCACCTTTGTCAACACCGAAGGTACTCGTGTCTGCGGCCCACCTACCACATTCCCCACCTCTGTCTCCCACGCCCTTCTCTTCCTCCCTCCCTACCCTCCTCTCTCTTCCATCCCTCTCTCCCCTCCCTTCCCTCCTGCCTCCGACACTACTTCTTCCTTCCCCCCCCCCCTGGTCTCCCTCTCCCTTCCGCTCCCACCCCTGTCCTCCCGCCCCTTCCACACGTCCCAAGGTACAGAGGGGGGGAAAAAAAAAATCGCGAACGATCACTTGAGTCTCGGCGAACGTTCGACAGCTTTCAGCACACGGGGACGGGTTTTCGTTTTGCTTCGCCCTCGGTTCCTTATCGCTCAGACAGAAACGTCCCAGTGTTCGTTGTTGAGGTGACGACACGGCCACCCTCTCTAGGGACTTGGCAACGCTTCCTGGCAACAACACGGAGTAGGAGGAAAGGAAAGGGGAATAGGAAAGATGATAATGAAAGGAAATATACATAAGACATGAATGCATATAAAACTTTTTTGTATTGAATATTGAATTACCTCTATAAGCAGTGACAAATCTTCTGTCAGTGGCTAGAACATGTTAAATTAACAAATAATCGTACGTAACAGATTAATGGAGGTCGTTCATAAAATTTTCAGCGCAAACAGTCTCTCCTGAGCAACTTAAAATTCTCAGGTGACAGCAGTAAATTATAAATGCATCAGTCTGAAGTGGTTGAGCATCTCTTCTAACTACGCCGCATGCAGCTGTGTTTAAAGCCCAGGATGCATATTTAAAGTGGACCCTACGAACCATTTTCTTGCTCTCCCTCTCCCTACTTTCTTTTTCCTCTTTCTTTTATCCTCTCCTTTCTCTCCACGTTCGTTTCTTAGCCACAGTTTATGACATACACTTCTCTTCGTCTAACATATATTCACTTGACAAATACTTTGAGACTATAGGCTATAACTAACTTAGAGTTCTTTATTTCTAGGCTGAAGTGAATATTGTCGACTGTGAGACGTTTCATTAATAACGAGAACCTTCGGCGATTGTATACACTCCTTCTTCAACGGATCTGCGGAATGGATACTACACAGTGCATAGTTGTTCTCCTTCTGCCTTTCCTATAAAATTTCCATGCCTCTTCATTCTACCAAGCATGTTTTTTTTCTTTTTCCTATCAATTTACCGGATGGTGTGGTGGGTGGAGGAGAGCCTTCCTCTTTTCTATCCCTTTTTCTTACACGTTGGTGTGGATCTTAGTAGAATTAGATTTTTTTCTTTCCAACAGATTAATAGGCCTCCTGTTATCTAAAATTCCTATGTTATTTTGCCTCCTCTTTTTTCTCTTCCCTCTGTTATCTTTCCTATTGATTTTCTTCCCTACTATCATGTCGTCTTCTTCCTTCTCGTTACCTCTTTTTCCTCTCACCCTATTCACCCTTCTGCTTCTCCCCACTCTCCTTATCGCTCCTACTGCTCACCCTGTCATCAGTTTCCCCACTCCCTCTTTTTCACATTCTCACCTTCTACGTCCTCCTCTTCTTGTACATTTTACTAATCCCTCCATCTTCCTATCCCATCCTTCTCTTTTTTTCTCTTCTTTTCACTATACTTTTTTTTTTTCATTTCCATCCCTCTCCCCCACTTTTCTCGTCTCTCTCTCTCTCTCTCTCTCTCTCTCTCTCTCTCTCTCTCTCTCTCTCTTTCTCTATCTATCTATCTTTTTCTCACCCTGCGCGTTCCCCTACCGTACCCAGTCCCAGACCTTCCCCTCCCTCTTCTCTTGTCCACAGGTAAGGTGAGTGAGATCATTAGACACCCCTCTTCTCCACCTCCTTCCCTCCCCCGTACCCAGCCTCCCCTCGTGTACCGTAAGAGAGGTCGTCTTGCGTCCACCTACTTTCTTTTTCCACATCTTCGTCTCCCTTTGCTTTTTTTTCCCTTCTTCAACTACCTTCCCTGTTCTCTTTGCGCCAGTATTCCTTTTTCCTGGATGCCATTCATTGCCCGTGTTCTTGCTACTCACAGCTAAATGTGTTGTCGCTGCAAATTTTATTACAAATGCTAATACAAACATAAATATATACATAGGCAGATAGATAAATAGAAAGACATATGTATGTATGTATGTATGTATGTATGCATGCATTTACTTGTTTGCTGGCTCAGTGGATTATCTGATGTGATCTTTATGTTTTCCTTATATGGAATCCTTGCGTTAAGAAGTTCATCACGTTCCTGGCTAAAGTTAAAAGGTCATAATCGGACCAATTAATAATACTGAGTACCTCTCTTCTCGGCACGCCATTTTCGGCGGTGCGCTACCGTAGAGTACACTTTTACGTAACAGAACTCACCCCACACTATCTTCGTTTCTTACTCTACTACCAGTTGATGTACCTATACGCCAGTGCAAAGTAAATCTCGCTTTATTCGTTCCCACACCATAAAGATATGGACACACTGAAGTACAGTAAGTATGCTTTTATACGATATGTAGCATGAAAGGACGTGAAGACATACTTTAGCAAAATTCTCTCCTTTTTTTATTATAAGCTTACAGTTATGTAGTGAAGGTGACAATTATATACAAAATATTAAAAAAATAATCTTTAACAAATTTAACACTGAGAATCACCAATAAAAATGCCAGTTGGGTCCGGGCAAACAACTAGAGGGCCATCATGCCAAAAATTTAGATTAGATGGCGTAACAGTACTGGAGGTGAGTGTGCATGTGTGTTTGTTTGTGTGTGTGTGTGTGTGTGTGTGTGTGTGTGTGTGTGTGTGTGTGTGTGTGTATGTCTGTGTCTGTGTCTGTGTCTGTGTGGGTATGGGTGTGGGTGGGTGGGTGTGGGTGTGGGTGTGAGTGTAGATCTGGGCAGGCTGCAAAGGACCATTTGAAAACACAAGACTCACATGAGAGTTCCGCTGTTCGACAATGAAAGTTTGCTGGAGTTTGGGAGGGGTAACAGCCTGGCTGTACAGTTAGCATCTTGTGCTGTTCTTTGTTTGCACTTTGAAAATCGATGTGATAAATCCGCAATAACCAACGCTGATGTCTTCATTTAGCCTCAGAGCAATGTCATAAACGCAATTTGCTGTAGGTTCACTACACTGATCTTTAAAAATCCGTGAAGAGAGTGGCAGGAGAGGCGACAAAACTTCTGATGTCGACGGTACGTTGAAGTTGATCACTCAGGTACTCAGTAACTCAGAAACAAATGTGATCTGAGAACTGAAGTGATGACATCACGTTGCCATGACAAAGCTCTCCTGGTTCTAAACAATTCTCGATATTATTGTTTTTACAATATCGTCTTTTGTGTCTTTCTTCTCTGAGGACTAAATGAGAAAATCACAATAAACGTGTTCATATAATAACCCTTTCTTATTCTTGTAGTGTAATATTAGGTAAAGTTATGGCTAACACCAGAGTCTACAAAATTAGGGTGTCTCGATTTTGGCAGATTTGGCTGCAAACTTCATAATCCTGTTTATTTTATGGCAATAATTAATTAATCATTGCAGTCAGAAATTAAGTTTCCTTAAGCAGCCATTTTTTTTTTTTTTTTCAGGCTTTCAAAACTAGAGTCTTGAATATTCTGTATCATCAGGTTGCAGTTACTGTACTTTTGTTGTGTCACATTGGCAGCACATCTAGAATTCCAGTACAAGATAAATTGAAAATAAAATCCTTAGTTAAGTAGTAACTCTATCAGTCTAGGAGATACTGTGTTACCAACTGTCTTTTCAACTTTTTAATCTTCATTTTTTATCACAGTACATGTTCACTGAGCCACACTACTGTATATACACCGTCTTCAGTAGCCAATTTAAGATTCATTCTCTATTACCTCAAGTTATATACATATTTCACTGGGGACTGACAAGAGACCGAGCTGTCTGGATGAAAGTTATGAGAAGTGCATGATCAGGGATTTGGCACCCTTTATAACATGACAGAGTCTGTACTGACTCTATCAGATACGTTTTTGTGAGGCTACAGAATATGGTGAATGTTTCTGGCGTATCAAATAAAGCCAGGATTCCGGGGGCTTGAATGATGAGTGAATGGAAGCATGGCCCATTGGATAGGCAAACTTAGGCTGTCTGGACGTGCTACTCCTCGCTCTGCCCTAAGGTGGGAAAAAGAGGTCCTGATGATGATGATGATGACATGTTCACTGAGCCACACTGTTGTATATACACCGTCTTCAGTAGCCAATCTGAGATTCATTTCCTGTTACCTCAGGTTATATATAGATTTCACTTGGTTTTGTTTGCAGACAAAGCTATAGTATGTAAGGTCAACTCAGAATTTGTTGTGGTTAGGTCTTATGGTAGTGTATGTTAGTCAGGTCAAAAGTTTATTTGGTTAGGTTAGATCCAGCGGTAGTCTAGGTTACTCAAGTTAAGATCTGATTAGGTTTAGTTACGTTTTGTGGTAGTTATATTAAAAGAATTATTATTTTACTCAAGGCTATCATTAACACAGTATTGTACTTTGGAAGGTATATAACTCTTGCATACAGTTTTCCATAGCACTTGAGACATGCTGGACTATACTGTATTTCAGTAGCTTACTCTTTCAAGCATAAATTTATCCATTTAATATGTTACTTGCACTCGGCAATTCGATTTACCATTTTCATTTCACTGACACTAAACTAAGCTTTAGTGCGAAGCAGTTTTAGAACCCATTCTGGTACGTTGTCAGATTAAGAAAAAATATATATAAACTTTACTTTTTATAATGAAATCCACAATAATAGAATATGACAGTATCCCTGATCTTTTTGTACCTGTTTTACCGATTGTTGAGCCAGAGTACGAGGAACTTATATAACTGAGCAAAGCGTTTGGTGCAGCTCACAACAGAGCTTTGAATAGTTCGTATCTCTCCCCGATATGCTGCAGTTAAGCCTCTGATCACTTTCACTGTTTGTGCAGTTTATAACCATTCAGTGATAAAAAAATAAATAAAATAAAAGACCCAACAACAGATATTTAGTTCTTTTGCCTTGTAGGAATTGCCCTTATACAGTCGTCAGACAGCAAACAGTTAGATAATGCATTAATGTAATGGAAGTTCTCGCAGTTGCTGTGCTATGGTGTAAATGTTTGGCCAAGTGAAGGGTAGTATAAGTCTGGTGGGCTTTCACCTCATAAAAAACTTAGTTTCCTAAGGTGACTTAACTTCCAGCTGGAGAATAGTTTATTGTACCAGTAAATTTCTGCACATATCTCACAGCTGTACTAAAAACGGAAGTCATCTCCATAATACTGTGTATCATTATGCATTTTTGGCTTAATATTATTTTCCTTGATATATCATTCCAGCTTTGCAAGATCTTTTACAATTTTTGTAAATTCTGTCTAGCGGATAATATTTTCTGATGCAGGATTGGCAGATTATACATTACTAGAACCAGCTTCAAGCTCACTATACCATGCAGTTGTTTCTTTATCACGTACAAGTTGTCTTGTGTCTTTTTGTTTTCTTATTTCCATCAACTGTATCAGTTTATTTTCTTCCCACCTATAAAATTACTCTTGCACAGTAGTGACATGAGGCAGTTTTGTCGGTAGTGTTTACTACAATTTTCCACCCATATTTTTGTTTCTGTTCATAAGAGATTAAAAGAAAACATACACTGTACTTCAGATTGATTACAATCTGAAACCAAGGAATAAAACATTTTCATTGTGTATTAACTGCATTTACTTTGATGTTATGGAGAAACGGCATCATCTGCTATATTTGATTAGAACCAGCACGCGGTCGTCATAGTTACATCACGTCACACTATGGCTATCAGGCTTGGTCCATGAAAGGGTACAGCAGTTCATTCTGTCTGTCTGTCTGTCTGTCTCTCTCTCTAAGAAAGAAAGAGTAAAAAACATACCAAAAATGTATTAAAAATTCTAGCGTGAAAGATGTAAACAGAGTGAGAACGGTCTGCTCGACAGGAAGTGCTATAACAATTTTGCATCCAATTTTTCTTACTATGCACATCACAACGAAGCATTATAAAAAATTCACCCTGACTAACATGAAAGGCTTCCCATAATATATCACGTGTTATGAATATTTTATAAGCGTGCAAAGCTAAATTGTATGTCCGCTGATGAGGTTTAATAATTAAGAGGTGACAGTGTGTTGGTTATCATTTGTTGTTGTCGCACTATATTATGAGAGAGAGAGAGAGAGAGAGAGAGAGAGAGAGAGAGAGAGAGAGATTGTCAAAAGTGTGATACAGAAAAAAAAAACTAATAATGAATGAAAAGCGATGAAGGAAGAAGAGGAAAGGAGTGATAGGGCACTGGATGAAAACGTGACTGGGGATGTGAAAAAAAAAAAAAAGTAGAACGTTGTTGTTATTGTTGTTGATTAACCATAGTGTGTCAGTTCGAGCAGATCCATCAACCGCAGGCAAGCAACCCCCCTTCAAGGCCGTGCCCTGCAGTGAATCGATGTTCCCATGCAGTTGATAGCGCCTCGCCACAATGAGTCGCGTGGATAAGTGTGAAAATTTGGTTCCTGGTTGGACGCCGTATTTGCCTCTGCACCCAGTTAACAGGGGCACCATTTAGTCTTCCCTTCTCCCCATAATTTCGTTATATGGTTGCCACCCAGCGTTATATGGTTTTCTGGGTTACAGGAAACCATTGATTTTGTCACTTAAGGTAGAGCCACCTGAAGTGAAAAGAAGGTTATTAATGAAGCGCCGAGAATTCGGGCCCAGAGTCATCGATGCAAATCGTCGCTCTGTAGGCCTCTGCCAAGTCTTGCACACGGACTCGCTGTACAACCTCCATGACAGGGTTCATTGTGGATTGGAATGAGACTAAAGACAAACTAAGTTGATCCCATGTGACATTGACCTTTGACCTTACTGACCTAATCAATTCATCACATCATGCTGTATCACTGACAAAAGTTTGGTCGAAATCCATCGTGGGTTCATGAGATATCGTGCCCACACCCACATGGCCTAGATCTTTGACCCCTTGACCTTGCTGGCCTAATTAGTTCATTGTCCCTTCATACTGTATCACTGAAAACACTGGTCGAAACCCTTTGAGGAATTCAGGAGATATAGCGCCCTAACCCATAGTACCTCGACCTTTGACCTTGCTAACCTAATCAGTTTGGTCGAGATCTGTCGGGGGGTTCAGGAGATATCGAGCTCACACCCATATGACTTTGACCTTTGACCCTTTCACCTAGATGACCTAATCAGTTCAGCATCTCCTCATACTGTATCACTGACAAAAGTTTGGTGGACATCTGTCACTGGGTTCAGGTGATGTCGCGCCGACAATCGTGTTACAGATGCATGCCTGCAAATATAAATTAGTTACCTTCTCTTATTATGAAGCCATAATTAGAAAGCTTTGCCATATAATGTAATGTAAGATATGAGTAATATAAACAAGATCTGAAGACCCTAGGGTAACTTCCTGAGTAACACCAACAAGATCTGAAGACAAAGGTGTTGAAGAAAGCATGTGTAAACTTTATGTTTGTCTGAATAACAGGCTAACTGTATGCTTAACTGTAACCCCATTCCTTTTGGATCATAAGAAAGATCACAGCTATATATCTGGAGTGTTACAGCTTTAAAGCTTTCGTGGTTTTCTCTAAAACGTGTTGCAAAGCTGAGCATATTTGAATTCGGTACTTTAAACTAGGCTACATGGAAACATATTAAGCCAGAATTAGTCAGCAAACATTTTTATTATAGGATATTCAACCAGAAAGCTGTATCTCAATTAGTTTCTGATATATTTCAACTTTAAATATGCAATTTTTAGAACAGAAAGTAATACATCACCTTCAACAATAGGTCAGGATCATTTATATTTGGCGCAAGGACTTGGGTTACCCTAGGGTACCTTCATTTTAATATCATCAAAATCGAAGAAAAAAAAGTGTAAAGAAAGTGCAAAGAAAAATGGTAATACAGACGAAAACAAGAAGCTTCGTCATTTTTATGGGGAAGCTTAACTAAGTCGACCCCATATAATCTCTACCTTTGACCCCTTGACCTAAGTGACCTAATCATTTCATCGACTCCTCGTATTGTATCGGTGACAAGAGTCTGGCGGAATTCCGTCGACAGGTTCAGGAGATGTTGCGCCCAGAAAAGCGATACGGACGCACACGCGCACCTACTCACGTACGCACCACGCATATACGGACGGACAGACCAAACGCCTCCTCCACCATATGGGGGCGAATACATAAAAAGTGACAGGAAGCATAGGGAAAGAGAGTAAGAAAATGTTCAGTGCAGAGAGAGAGAGAGGAGAAAAGGGGTGAGAAAGGAAGGAGAAAAACTATGAAAGTTAATGAGATAGAGTGAAGAAAAGTACGGTAAGAAAGGTAAGGAATTACAGAAGCGCCCGAAAAGAGGATTACTGAAGAGATGTAGTTGATTTAATATTTTACGAACTGTTTGTACCATACGCCCACCCTTCAGTAATAAGTTCTCTCTCTCTCTCTATATATATATATATATATATATATATATATATATATATATATATATATATATATATATATATATCAGTCTACCTATCTATGTGTGTGTGTGTGTGTGTGTGTGTGTGTGTGTGTGTATAAATACCTACAAATATATTCCCATCTCAGGCGACCTGCAGGACTTTCTGAGGAGAGAGAATAATTGTCAGAACTTAAATCATTCCACATGCTACGTCTGAATGGGGAGTATACGTATATCAAACAAGTGACCAATGTGAAAGAGGAAGTGGTGTAATGGCTGTGTTTGTGTGTGTATGTCAGAGTCTGTACAGTTATGTCACTTGCAGAACCAACAGGTTGCCAACATATGCATGCATAAAAGAGAACATTTTACCAGCACCAGTTATGAATGTCCGCTAAGACTGAAGTTACAGCCCCAGAAACGAGTTTCATGAATCGCGAGAGGAGTACGCTAACTACTGTACAGAGGCAATGAAAGTCAGACAGATAGATAGATAAAAACATAAGTATGGCAGGTAGATAGACAGATAGATTATAGGTACTGATTTAGGGATATAGACAGATTTATAAAAAAAATACCATATACAGATAAACGGACAGACAGACAGATGGGAAGCTGCCTACCTAGCTAGCTATATTGATAGATATATAGATAGAAAAACAGACATGGGTACGTGAAAATAAGTATATCAATATATCACGGTGTAAAATGTAATAACACAATTTAAGAGTACGAGAAGAGAGAGAGAGAGAGAGAGAGAGAGAGAGAGAGAGAGAGCAGACTGACCCGTTATGACAACTAATTTATGTGTGTGGCCTACTGCCCCCGGTTCTCTACCCTCCCCTACCGTTCAAAGCCCTGACCATTTCTCCTCTACCCTACCCTACCCTTCAAAGTCCTGCCCATTTCTCCTCTACCCTACCCTACCCTTCAAAGCCCTGCTCATTTCTCCCCTACCCTGCCGTACCCTTCAAAGCCCTGTCCATTTCTCCTCTACCATACCCTACCCTTCAATGTCCTATCCACTTCTCCTCTCTCCTATCCTATCCTCCCTAATTCTGGTAATTTCCCCAATCTTCTTTACCCTATCCAACCTCAATGCTCTACTCAGTTCTCTATCCTACCTAACCTTAAGAGTCCTGTCTTCCATATCCTACCATTCCGAATCCTACCCTATTCTCCTGTTCCCTACTCTACCAGCCAACACCCTTCTGATTTCTCCTTCCATCCTTCCAAGCCCAACCATATTCTTATCTGCACATAGTTATCGCCTAGACACCATCCTATTCTCCTCTCCTCTAAATTCTTCTCTTCTCCTCACAGTTACCATTTTATTTGCCATCTTTTATCATCTGTTTCTTTTTCTTTAGTTCTATATTATCCTCAGTTCTTTACTCTGTACTCATCTCCTGTATATTATCTTACCCTCTTTCCTTCTTTTTATTTTCAACTCTACGTTTTCTTCTTGCCTACTGATATCTCCAGTAATCTGCACTATTTCCTTCTTAATTCCTGCTCTTCTCTGATCTGTTCCCTTTTTCGGTACCCCATTCTCTTCTAAATTTTATTGTTCTTCTCATCTCTATGCTACACGAACCTTTTCCTTTCTTTCAGACTTCTCTTTTTCTCATACTTCTCTTTTCCAGGCATCCTCCTCTGTTCCCTCTGGCTCTTACTTTCCCGGTTCTACTCCAGTTTTACCCTCTTCGCTTTTTTCCTATCTTGTTTTCCACACTTTTGTTTTCTTGTCTACTTCCTTTCTTTCTATTCTTCTCTTCTCAGCCCAGCCCGAACCACCTCACCTCTCCCCTCCCTGCCTTTGCTCCTTCATCATCCGAGGTTAGTTTTCTATGCTATAAATGCTCTTGTGCTTTTGTGTGTGTGTGTGTGTGTGTGTGTGTGTGTGTGTGTGTGTGTGAAAAGTTGTTCAGTCATCCTGCTGGTGAAGCTTGGTGGTCAGGTGGGTGGTTGAGTGGGTAGACAAGCGGAGTGAGTACAGTGGGAGGGCACGGTGGTTAAAATGGATGGAGAGGTGGGTGGATGGGTAGATGGGTGGCTGGCAGGGTGGATTAGTTGGGTCGGGTAGATGTGCAGGGTTGGTGGGTGGGTGGAATTGGTAGGTGGATTGGTGCCAGAGTGGGCAGGTGGATTGGGTGAGTGGATATCGATAAAAACAGTAGGTCCAATGGGGGAGTAGGTCCATGAGGTACAAAGATCCATAGTTGAAATGCACCTATGCAGGAATATAGGTCCATGCTTGTTCCTGAAGGAAGTAGGTCCTTGGGAGGAGATAGCTCCATGTGAGGATTCTGTGTTTGCTTTTTGAGATGAAAATATGTAATTAAAAAAATGAGGGAAAGTAGATCCAAGGGAGGAGTTAGGTCCATGGGGAAAGTAGCTCCATGGATGAAATAATTCCATGGGAGACAATAGGTTCCAGGAAGAAATTGGGTCCATGAGGAAAATTAGGTCCATGAGGAAAATAGGTCCATGGAGATACCAGTACTTGGGAGACAACTGGTCCAAAGAGAAAAACAGGTCCATGGTGGAATTAAGCCTCCGCAGAAAACAGGGTCATGGAGAAAAATAAGTCCATTGGTGAAAGTGGTCAATGTTGAACACATCCCTGGAGGGAAACAAGTGGGGGGGCTGATCCCCAGGGAGTGTAGGCGGAGACAGATTTAGGTGCTAATATTTTTAATCACCCCCATCTGACTCACAACACTTTTGTTCTATCGCTGTGTTATTTCCACTTCACTATCATCCTATGCTTAATTGTATTTTTGTTTCTTGTGTAATCTGTACCAGTGTAGATGTACAATTGCGAACAGCAGTATTGTCTAGAATGATAGATTAACAGTTATTTACCTCTCAAATGATATTCTTAGATATGAGTTGGGCTCCAATGATAGTATTATTGGACTTCGAAGGTGACAGTTCACTTTCTCCTCAGTTGTCGTAAAAGAGATTAATTAGCTTTTGCTTACAGTTATTCTCAGTGGCCTTGTGCTAGCAGGGGTTCTCACCCAAGCAAAATACATTAATTCCTTACTATCTGTCTATAGCCTGACGTCTTAATCCCGTATGGGGTGGCCAAACGAACCGCCTCCGTATATTTTCATTCGCCTTAGGAGAGGTCTCGTACTGAAGGGGCTACCGAAGGCGATATATTCTAAAACTATTTCATAAGCTTAATATTACCGCATGGAGACAGCAGGAATAAAAATATAAAATACGTCATCGGAGGGAAGGGGTTAAGTGTGACCAGAGCGGTGAGGGAGATGATTTTCTCCAATATTTATCTGTCTAATGTCTGTCTATTGTCAGACGCCTTAATCCCGTCAGGGGTGACCACAAACAAATCGCCTCCATGTCGTCCTGTCTCCTGCCATTTTACTGCCCTCCCCCATCTCATCCCCCCTCTCTCTTATACCTCTCCACTCCATCCCTCCATCTCTTCCTCGACATCCCCCTCCCTCTCTCCCCCTCCACCTCACTCTCATACACTCTCCTCGTTAGTCTCTCACACTCCATCCTTGTCACATGGCCAAACCACCTCAGTGTATTTCTCTTAACGCTTCCTATCACATCCACACCACGACGCTCCTTCACTTCTTATACACTGTTGTTGTTGTTTTTTATTAATATGCCAAGCTGTCCCGATATAATCTGTTTATTTCTTACTGTACATTGTTTAGATGCGTTGCTTCTCATCCTGGTGTTATTGTTGTTGTTGTTATTGATGTTGTTGGTGGTGGTTGTGGTATTGCAGCAGATCGTGTGCAAACTACGAGTTCAGACTACCTCTCTCTCTCTCTCTCTCTCTCTCTCTCTCACACACACACACACACACACACACACACACACACACACACACACACACACACACACACACACACACACATTCATAATCTTCTGTATATGTATCATTCCACTCTCTCCACCTCTAAACCCATTTCACTCCCCACCCTTACAAATCCATTTTTCTCTCATACAACTTTCTTTTTTTCCCACTGTCCCCCTTCTTTCCCTCACCTTCCCTCGTCGGTCATCCTCATCAATATTCTGTCCTGGTAGGTGGGAGCGCCCGCCATCCACTCAGCCAATGTTGTTCTTTTTTCAGATGGTTCCACAAAGAGTGACAAGCCTTATAACCTCCTGCACCCCGGGAATAATAATAATAATGTTCACTGGTGCTTTAATCAACAGCTACAAGTCCAGTGGTTTAGGGAGTTCAGGCGCATCAAACAGGCCTGGCCCATAACGGTTCAGTCCTAGGAGTGGTTGAAGCTAATTGTTCACGTACTACCGCTCAGGGACGAATGAGTGGTCACCGTCTGAAATATATGAACTGAGAAATCAACCCCCGGGCTCCAGAGTACATGATAGGACAAGAGAAGACTTGATGATATATTGTATTGTAAATGCATACTCTGTTCTTTTCTCTTTTTTTGTAATCTTTTCATTCAGGTTTTATCTTTGTGTCTTTTCCCATATCCTTCTCCCTCTTCTTTCCAAAACCCTTCCGTTTTCTCCCTTTTCTCTTTTCTCCTACCTTTCCCCCTGGTGTACTTTCGTCTCCCACCCTCTATCTTCATCAACCTGTGTTCCTCTTATACTACTTTTTCCCCCTTCCTCTAGCATGGCGCTGAGTGGGCATTGGCTGAGCTGCCCTGACCCAGGTGCTAAGTACTAAATAGATGATTTTTTGCTTAATTCTCATGTTTTAACTCAACATTTCTGTGTGGGTCCTTTTAGGGGAAATATATTTAAGTAGAAGTCTCGCACACTTCGTTAAAGGAAATGTTGCTAAAAAGACTGCAACACTCTCAGAGGACACACTGCATCGCGCATTCTTCAAAACTAGTGAACGTCACTTAAATCTGGTCATTAAAAGCAAAAATTAAGTTCATAGTATCTTATAACTAACATAATTACAGAACTGTATTACATGAACCATTTAAACAGTGTTATATGAACGAAAAATTATTCCATAGTTTACCCTTAAGAAAGAAGTTTGAAATCCCTAACTAAGCCGAAATCACTAACTGGACTGGTCCATAGCCGAGGGAGAAGCAGAAGTCAAAGTATGAATTAGTGACAGATTAGTAACAGTGAGATCAAAATTAGTTTCCTCACCGTTTATATCGTCCTAATGTCATGTAGAGGTGTATGGTATGCAGGAGGACAACTGAGCCTTGGGAGCAGGCTGTGAAGCTATGCCCAGAGTCAGACACATTAAAAAAGAAAAAAAAAAAAAATAGCACCTATTAGTAGCCTTACACATGAGCCTCTGTCTAGTGACATTTCATAGTCGGCTTGTTACGAGGCTTCGTGTTAGAGTATATTAAGCAATAGGTGTTCGATACAGTGTTTTCGTAACGTAAATCCTGTAGTTAGGAACCGAGAATGCAACAAAATAGTCTCCTCAGTGATTTTGATCCGACCCCTTATGTTTCTGTGAATTGAAAAGATTTCTCTTTACTGCAGTGTTTATCATAGTGTCCAGGGTGATATAAAAACTCTGGTATTCCTTCGATACAATTGTTTAAACCTCCGAAGCTAAAAAAAAAAAAATAAAAGTCAACTTGATCGAAGATAAAGTTCGATACTATCTATCTATCTATATACCTAGGCTCCTTCCCCCAAGGAAAGGGAGGTAGCCGAGACAGGATGACACTCCCCATTTACTCATCCATTCAAACACATTCATTCGCATCTTAGCCCCGAAGGGGAGAACGGACAGATCCTCACCGCACCACACCGCACAAGGGTCAACTGCGCAATGCAATCAGTGACATCCGCAGCAGGGCCCGACAGCAGAACTGGTTTACCCCTGCCACATCATAACAGACCCATCCCCTCACCCGCACCTGACCTGACTAGCTGATCAGACCAAATGCGGGAGAATATCCCCTCAGGGCTGCGTCATCACTTATTCATTCACAATTTCTCTCCATTTATTTCTGTCACACACAGCCACTCTTCCTTGCCCAACAGACATCCCTCTCGCTACCAAAAGGGCAAATATTCTACACATGCTCATCTCCGCATCTTTGTCTCTCTCTGTTTCCCTGTTTATTTGTTCAGTTCTCTTTCCTTCCATTCCCGCTTTCCATCTTTTTTCATTCCATTTCTTCCCCTTTTCCTTCTCTCCATTCCTGTAGCCTTTCTTCAGATGTGTTTTCTCTTCCTTTCACTTTCACTTCCTTATCCCTCCTCTCACCTTTTCCTCTATTCCTTATATCCATCCTCTCCTTATTCTTCCTCCTGTCCATCCCTCTCTTCTGCCCCTCCCCTTCTCCCTTCTACTCCTTTCTCCTTCCTTTCGCCCTCAACTCCTCCCTCTTCTTCCCACCTCTCTCCTCATCCTCCATCTCTATCCACTCCTCCTCGTTCTTCTTCTCCCTCTCCCTGCCCCTTCTCCACCCCTCTACCTTCATCATCATTGTCTCCCCTCCCCTCCCCTTCCCCACCACTACCCGCATCTCAGCCACCACGCTATTCTTTGTCACCCAGTCCTATTTTCCCCCCCACCCGCACACATAACGCTTGGGCCATATTCTCGCCTAACCCCTCATCCTTATCAGTGTATTAATATATCTGGTAGGTTTATATTTAGGTATAATCTGGATTGCCATGATAACGTCATTAATAACATAGTGGTGAAGGATGAGGTGTAGTGTGTGAAATAAATCGATCAGGGAGAGGTGTATGAAGGCCTACTAAGCAGATGAGAATATCACAGAACTGCTTCCCCAGACGTCTGCCCTCATTCCTCCCTGTGCTTTACTGCTATTTATATTCACTCCTGTTTTTCTTTTCGGGGAATTAGAAGCGATAAGTATTTGACCTGGCCTCACGGGGGAATTAAATATAACCTTTCGGATGACCTGGGAACCTTTTGAGCCACTTACGGTCTGGGGTCACGGTCAGGGGTTAGTGGTATTTACATGCTGATCTGACTCTTTTTTCGTGGATGGGTTTGTCTGATGTGTTTTCCGTACTTTCTGGGTGAAATGAGCTGAAGTACACACACACACACACACACACACACACACACACACACACACACACACACACACACACACACACACACACACACACACACACACACACACACACACACACACACACACACACACACACACACACACACAGGGAAAGAGAGAAGCAAATAGAAGTTTTTTTTTTTTTTAATTGTTGCTAAGTTTTGTGCTGTTATAAGTGACTTGACAAAAATACAAGAGGGAATTCTTTATCTTCATTATTCATTCCCTCATTCCCACCCTATTCTTCTTACTACTTGCCCTCCATGTCACTTTCCCCTTCTTCCCATTCGCTTGCCTTTCTCATTACCCTTCCTCTCGGTTATGTTCCTCCTCCATATTTCTTTCCGTATTTCCCTGTCTGTCACCCCTCTCTCCCCTCCATCTCCCCCTTTCCTCCCTCACCCTCCCTACCATGTCCCCCTCTCTCTCCTTTCCTGTCCCACCTCCCCACACATCACTTTCTTCCCCCGCCTCCTGTCTCTCTCTCTCTCTCTCTCCCATTCCCATCTCATTCTTTCTCCCCTTAGCCCGCTCTATATGTACTTTCACCTCCCTGCTTTCCTTTCTCCTGACCTTTCCTCTCTCCAGCACCAGCCTGACCTATCCATCTCCCTCACTCCTTCTAATCCCCCTATCTCAGTGCTCCATCATAATTCCCATTTTTCCTCCCCTTATTTTCCCTTTTCCATCTTTCTTTCCTCCCTTTTCCTCATCTCCCTTTCCCTTTATTTCTCTCCTTTTCTCTTAACCTCTCACCTCTTTCCTCACATCCTCTTTTCCTCCTTTCTTCTCTCCTTTTTCCACATCTCCCTCCACCCTTTAATTCCCTCCCCTCTCTTTCCATTTCTCCTCCTATCCCTGACGCCTTTTCCTTCCTCCCTCCCTCCCTCCCTGCCTCCTGCCTCCCCCCTCATTTACGTACTGATGAGAGTGTAATTAGTTTAGTTAGTGTCTTAGGGAGGCGAGAGAGGGAGCAGCCCTGCCTTGTCAGATGGAGTTTTTACCTCACTCTCTCTCCGTTTCCTCCCACTCCCCCTCCTCTCTCTCCCTTTCTTCCCACTCCCCCTCCTCTCTCTCCCTTCCCTCTTCCTCCCCCTCCACTCTCTGCCTACAGTTCTCCTCCTTCCTTCCTCCCTTCTCCTTTCCTTCTTTCTCACATCCTCTCTCCCTTCCTTCCTCCTCCTACCCGGCTCTCTCCCTTCCCCCCTCTTCTCATTTCTGTTCAATTCTCCCTCTCCTCCTCCTGCCGTGTTTTCATTCCTTCACCCTAAATCTCCTTTTCTCCTCTCCCTTGCCCCTCCCTCTCTGTTCCCTCTCTCCCTTCCTGCTATCTCTTCCTTCTTTTCTCTTCTCTGTCCCTACTCCTTATCTCCTTCCTCCTCTCTCTTTCCCCGTTTTTTTATTCCATTCCCTTCTGTCGTCCATTTCTTATCCCTCTTTCCTCTTTCTCTCATCTCACTTCCCTCCATTACCCTTCCTCTCTTTCCCTCTCCTCCTTCGATCCTTCCCTTTGATCATTCCTTCATCCTTTCTCCCACTTTCTCCATCACTTTTCTTTTTCATATCCTCTTATATCTCTTCATTTTTCCCATCTTACTTATTCTCCTATTCCTTCTCTTCCGTCTTCTCTCTCTTGTTCTTCTAAACTCGCTGTTTTCCTATAATCTTTCCAAGATATAAAATCCATTTCAGAGTTTGTACCTCACTTATTTTTCCTCATCTTCTCTCATTAATTTCTCTGCAATATTTATCTCTTCTTTCTTCCACGACCCTCTTCCTCCACCCGTTTTCTCGTCTTCATTTCGCCATCATCTGCATTTATATATTGCGTTTTTTCTCATACTTTCTTTCTCTCTTCTTTTTTTTCTTATTCAGGGGGTAAAGTTAAGAAGCACAACAGATAATAGTGGAGGCAGGAGGGCAGAGAAGAGTAAAAGAAATTAAGAAGGCAAAGTGAAAAAGCACCCACGATTAAAAATAAAAAAGTGGTTGGGGAAACAGGATGCAGACTTCTTAGCAGGGGAGGAGGGAGGTTATCTGATGCTGGGTATTGCATTTAATATTTGTAAAGATCTCTCTCTCTCTCTCTCTCTCTCTCTCTCTCTCTCTCTCTCTCTTTGAGCTTTCGTCGTGGCCGTCTCTCAGGTTACCACATTAGCCAATAAATACTATAAATAGACAGAGTATCCATCGCTCACAAGGCCCCTCAAATTAGATGCTGGTAGTCGAGAGCGAGAAAGGGGTTGAGATAGCAGTAAATATTTTGTGACGATGGTTGTCATTAGGAGTCTAAAGAAAAGTCCTTCCCATAAAAACAACTAGAAATGCTGAGTCCTGGGGTTTGGAGAGGGAGGGGAGAGGTTAGTGGACGGGAAGAGGGAAGGGGAAAAAAAAGTAGGAGGAAAGAAAGGGAGTGAAATAATTAGAACATAGTAAATGAAAGGGGATGGAAAGAAGGTTGATGACTAGCAAAAAAATTAAGAAGAGCTAGGTAAGGCGTTATAAAAAAGGAAGTTGCATAATTAATGAATAAGAACCCGGACTCAGGAGAGGTGAGTCAAGGATTAGTGAATGAGTGAATGATTTAATGAGGAGCGAATTGCACAGGCCACATAATGAAATGAACAAATGCAAGAAGTCGACAGAAAGAGGAGTTACAAAAGAGTACTGTAAGAAGCCAGGAAAATCTTAGAAGGAAGAAATATGAAAAGGATATCAAGGACGAGGAAAGAAAACAAGAGAACCAATCACAGAAAAAAAAAAAAAAAAACTAGGAGGACAAAAGAGATGCAAAAAAAAAAAAAAAATCGTAAATGATAAGGTGGAAGACGTCATAAGATATTAGGGCGAATAAAAGAAGAAGAAAAAGAAGGAGAATGGGAAGACGAGAAGAGAGTGAAAAGCGGGGCGGAACAGACATCCTTCAAACGTGCTGAAAAGACAGCTGCTGGGCCGTGAGGGGGAGGGGATGGTGGGGGACAAAGATTGGAGAGATTGAGGGAAGAAAGGGTGGAGGGAGGGAGGAAGGGAGACAACTGCTGTGATAAGGAGGGGCGGAGTGATGACGAAAAAGATTTGAAACATTTAGAAATAGAGGAATTTGTTTTTAAAAATAAAAATATCAAAAGGAAAAAGGGAGAAATAATGACATCGTATCATACACTAACAATCATGGAGGTCTTAGTCGTTTATTGGTGGTTCATCCTTAAAATTAACTGAAAGTCTTACTGTCTGATTACAGAACTTCAGGAATTGTGGGACTTCATTTACGGGACAGTAAAGGAGATGGCTTTCCACTACCATCCAAAGCCTCAGGCAATAAGCCTAACAGGAAAATTGGTAGGGAATTTTACATAAACGATCGAAAGTACCACTGAAATGAACTTACTTATCATTAAATGTAATAGTAGAATTTGGGACAGTGTGTAGGAGGAGGAAGCTGAAAGTTAATGTAAACAAAAGTAAAGTTATGGTGTTTGAGAGGAATGAAGTCACAGAGTGTGCAGTGAGGTTGGATGGTGAGGATATGGAGAATGTGAGTGCATTCAAGTACTTGGGTAGTGTGATGAGTAAGGATGGAACTTTGGGGGATGAAGTACGTGAAAGGGTACAGCAGGGAAGGAAGGTTGTTGGCACACTGAAAGCAGTGATGAGAAACAGGGAGGTGAGTATGGAAGTTAAGAAGTCACTGCATGATGGTATTGTGATCCCTACCCTGACGTATGGAAGCGAGGCGTGGACCTTGCAAGAGGGGAACAAGTCAAGAGTGAGAGCAGTGGAAATGAGTTACTTGAGAGGAGCATGTGGAGTGACATGGAGGGACAGGTTGGCGAATGAAGAAGTGAAGGAACGTTGTGGGGTAGATGTGGATGTGGTTGAAAAGATTAGGAGAAATACACTGAGGTGGTTTGGACATGTGGAGAGGATGG